>NC_050576.1:42781854-42794354 GCF_011100635.1 Trichosurus vulpecula
TCCCTACTACTACTACTACTACTACTCCCCTACTAATACTACTTTACTACTACTACTACTCCCCTACTACTACTACTCCTCTACTACCACTATTCTACTACTACTACTACTATTCTACTACTCTACTACTATTTTACTACTACTACTACTACACTAGTACTCCTACTACTATTATTCTACTACTACTCTACTACTATTTTACTACTACTACTACACTAGTACTCCTACTACTACTATTCTACTACCACTACTCCCCTACTACTACTACTACTACTACTACTCCCCTACTAATACTACTCCCCTACTACTACTACTCCCCTACTACTACTACTCCTCTACTACTACTATTCTACTACTCTACTACTATTCTATACTCTACTACTCTTTTACTACTACTACTATACTAGTACTCCTACTACTACTATTCGACTACTACTACTATTCTATACTCTACTACTATTTTACTACTACTACTATACTAGTACTCCTACTACTACTATTCTACTACTACTACTCCCATACTACTACTACTACTCCCCTACTAATACTACTTTACTACTACTACTACTCCCGTACTACTACTCCTCTACTACCACTATTCTACTACTACTACTACTACTACTACTATTCTACTACTCTACTACTATTTTACTACTACTACTACACTAGTACTCCTACTACTATTATTCTACTACTACTCTACTACTATTTTACTACTACTACTACTACACTAGTACTCCTACTACTATTCTACTACTCTACTACTATTTTACTACTACTACTACACTAGTACTCCTACTACTACTATTCTACTACCACTACTCCCCTACTACTACTACTACTACTACTACTACTACTCCCCTACTAATACTACTTTACTACTACTACTACTCCCCTACTACTACTACTGCCCTACTACTACTACTCCTCTACTACTACTATTCTACTACTCTACTACTATTTTACTACTACTACTACTACACTAATACTCCTACTACTATTCTACTACTCTACTACTATTTTACTACTACTACTACACTAGTACTCCTACTACTACTATTCTACTACCACTACTCCCCTACTACTACTACTACTCCCCTACTAATACTACTTTACTACTACTACTACTCTCCTACTAATACTACTCCCCTACTACTACTACTCCTCTACTACTACTATTCTGCTACTCTACTACTATTTTACTACTACTACTACTACACTAGTACTCCTACTACTATTATTCTACTACTACTCTACTATTTGACTACTGCTACTCCTCTAGTACTCTTACTACTACTATTCTACTACTACTACTCCCCTACTACTACTACTACTACTACTACTCCTGTATGACTTTTGCTAAAGTGTTTATGTCAATGCTCCATAAAAAGAGAGCCCAATAAAGGGGTCTTCCTCTACATCTCTGGGTATTTCATGAACAAGAGAGCACAGAGGCTCTCTCAAGGCTGGCCACCAGATATTCCTCACTCTCAACATATGTAGGACTAGGTGACAAAGTGCTTAGGGTGTTCTGCCTGGAATCAAGAAGATCTGAGTTCAAATCTAGCCTCCGACATTTAATAGCTGTGTGACCCTGGGCAAGTCCCTTAACCTCTGTCTGCCTCAGTTTCCTCATCTGTAAAATAGGGATAATAATAACACCTACCTCCCAGGCCTGTGGTGAGGAGCAAATGAGATAATATTTGTAAAGCACTTTGCAAACCTTCAATAGAAATGCTATGTGTGAATATGATTATCATGAACATGCTGGTGGTGGTGCTGGTGGTGGTGATGATGATTGGGCCACCTCTTCACATTTATTCAATACTTACTTCCTGGCAGCATGCTAATCACTAGGGATTCAAAGACAAAAAGGAAGCAGAGCTCCCCCTCGAGCAGCTGCATTTTAGTATTTTATCTCTCTGATTTCACACCACATCTCCTGTGCAGTTCTTCATAGCTAACAGAGTGCTGCAGCCGACTCATGCAGACCTATAATTTGAATCTTGTAAAGAACATGGTGTTCCATGACTCAAAAGCCTATATCACTGGAGGAATATTTGTATTTTCCCCCTTTCAAAAATAAATTTTATTGATATATTTTATTTTTAGTTGCCTAATTATTCCCAGTATTACTTCTTCTCCTCTCTTCCAGAGAGCCATCCCTTATAAGAAAGAAAAATTTAATTTGCAGAAAAAAGAGGAAGAAAAGAAACATTTGCCAAACTGATCGATACATAGAAAAAAAGTCTAAAAATACATGCAGTCTTCCAAACCTGTGGACCCCCTACCTCTGCAAAGGAGTGCGAGAAGGTACCTTCTCATACCTCTTCTTGGGGTCATGCCTGTTCTTTGTAATTCAAAAATATCTACTTTGTATTATTTTGTGCTTGCTGAGTATTCCAGTTTTCATTGGTGTGGTCATTGCGTCTATTGTTTTCTTGGCTCTGCTTACTTCATTCTTAATCTGTTCATTTAAATGATAAAATGATATAATATGATAAAATGATAAGATAAATAAATATGATAAATGATATGATGAAATGATAAAAAAAATCTTCCCATGCTTTTCTGTGTTCTTCCTCTTCATAGTTTCATACAGCACAGTACTATTCTATTATATTCATGTACCACATTAGCCATTCCCTAATCAATGGGAATATTGCTATTTAATAGACAGACATTTGTTTCAGGGAGGAGCTTGGGGTAATTAAGAGAACTGTGTGGTTTCCCAAAAGCAATCCAGCACACTGTACTTTTTTTGTTCAATTCTGAGACCAATTCTTTCTCATTTACAGTATTTGTCCTAATGGATCTATGTCCTAATGGACCCACTCTGTGAGTTGTCCTTCTAATTACATGTCATAGTCTGGACAGTGGACATTTTTTCTTTTTTTATGGGGAAAAAAGAAAACTTTGTTATGTGGGATGGCTCTCCGGGAAAGGGGAGGAGAAGGAATACTGGACCCTGGGCATACTTCAAGAAATTCAAGGAGATCAAGAGAAAATCACAGGAAGTAGGTTTATAACCCTTTCTCACATGGATGAAATTTGAGGCAGAGTGGTTTAAACCAGGAGGCATCAAATAAACATGCGGTTCCATTGTGCCCTGAAACATTCCTCAGTGGGCCCCTACTGGATTAAAATGTAATTGGGAAATATTTACCAAAATAAATAAAAATACACCAGAACAGATGTTAATACATAGCTTTCTAAGTCAACACACAGCCCATGGGCATCCCTAAGTATAGTTTAGTAGCCCCATTTCTATTCAAGTTTGACATTCGTTTAATGCTTTGCCCAAAGTTAAAAAGTGATTTAGTGACGGGTGATGTTTCTTCTAGATCAGGAAGATTTTAAGCATTTTCTGTGTCCTGGACCACTTTGGAAGTTTGGTGAAGACCATGGATTCCTTCTCAAAATAATATGTCTAAATGCATAAATGTATAGCATTACCAAGGGAACCAATTTTAGTGAAATACAGTTATTAATTTTTTTCAAGCTCTTGAACCCTGGGTTCAGAACTCTTGGATTTCTTTTTCCCTTCTATTCCTCATTTTAGCCTGTGAAAATCATGATTTCCATCGTTTTGTCCCAAACAAAACTACTTACAAAATGACCCACGGGCTGGCAGCTAGAATAGTAAGCTAGAATAGTAACAGTGATTGTGGATATGGAATACCCATGTGATCCAAGGAATAATCGGAGAATCTGAATATGTTTGGGCATAAAAAGAAAAGACTTAAGGGAGATATAATAACCATCTTCAAGAATCTGAAGGGCTGTCATGGAAAGAGGGATTATATGCACTTGAGACTAAGCACAGTCTTACCGCCATCTTTCTTTTCATATGGATCATATATTACTTCTCACACAATCTATGTTATAAGTCAGATTCACTGGCCAGGACGTTTCATTTACGGTCTCATGTCTTTGCACAAGCTATCAACCATGCCTAGAATGCCCTCTCTCTTCCCCCTAACTTCTTGAAATCCCCAATGAAGATTCAGGTCAATAGCCACCACCTAAAGGAAGCCTGTTGTGATCCCCAGTTTTTAGTGATCTTATTCCACCCTGAAATTACAAGAAATATTTTATATTTTCTTCTCTGCCTGTATATACATATATACATACATACATACACATATATACACACATACATACATATGTACGTACATACACACATATACATACATATACTATATCTCTCTATATATCTATATATATCTATATATCCATATATATATAGATATATATAGGTTCTTCCTTTCCTACCTTATAAAAAGTAAAGTCCTTGCAGACAGGTGCTGTTTCATTTTTGCCTTTGTGTCTTCAGTTTTGAGTACATAGTAGGCATTTAATGAATGCTTATTTAATTGTTCTCCTTGATCCCAGGAAGAAAAAAAAATTAGCAACAGCGGGTGGATGTTGTTGAGAGATTGATTTAACTCCTATAAGTAAACCACCTGCCTCTGTCACCTGCCTGTGTGCCTTTGGTTAAATCACTTTGTTCATTGTTGTTCACTCCTTTCAGTTGTATTCGACTCTTCTTGACCCCATTTATGGTTTTCTTGGAAAAGATACTGGAGTAGTTTGCCATTTCCTTCTCCAGCTCATTTTACAGATGAGGAAACTGAGGCAAATAGGGTAAATGACTTGCCTAGGGTCACACAGCTAGTAAGTGTCTGAGGCCGGATTTGAACTTAGGAAGATAAGTCTTCCTGTCTCCAGGCCCAGCGCTCTATGCATGATGGTGCCACCTAGCTGCCATTTTCTTTATCTGTAAAATGAAGGAGTTGGACTAGATGAAATCTAGGCTCCTTTCTGCATAAATCTATCATCCTACAGTCGTTTCTTATCATTAGAGCTGCCCCAAAGTGCCTCGTTTTATAGGTACTTTATATATCTCTAAGGTCCAGGGAGCTTAAGCAATTTGGCACATCAGATAGGTAGTGTTAGAGCCATGATTACTCATGTCTTGTGACTTCAGGTTCTGTACTCTTTCAGGGTCAGAGGGAGCCTACCCAGTGTTTACGGTCTCAGGGTTCTCCTTCACAACCTCCCCACCACCCCAGCTTTCCCCAATTCTTACTCCCTCTCAATGATAATTGGTGAAGTTGTACTCACACATATGCACAAATTTTGTATACATTCTCGCTATAATGATTCCCAGCCTTTGCCAGCTTCCACCCTTCAGAAGGGAGAAACAGAGGGATGAATTCAGCTCACTCACTCCCAGAGGTGCCTACATCTGTTCTCTGCGGTTCCTTTTCTAAACAGGGCTAACTTCTGCCCGTGCAAACATCAGAGATTCACTGCTTGTTGATTTTTTTTTTCATCTCATGTTGACTATGAAGCTCCTTAAGCCAATTAGGAACATGTTGCATTCAGATGTGAGCTCCAACGACTTTATTTTATTATTTTTTAATCAGTAGATCAGGCGTTGGCCATGAACTCCTTTGGTGCCAACACACGATTGGAGGTCAGCTCACTGTGGTTTGGCACCGTGTCTGGAGCAACATCTGGAGTAAACTCTTGTTCATACCTCTTTTTTTCAGCAGTGGAAGTGTTAACTCTAAGATTAAAGACGATTATAAGATACTCCCCAGTTATAAGTAATGGTTATAAAGGCAGATGTGCTTTCTTTTATGAAATAGCTAGATCTGTTCTTTAATATGCAATTATAGGGACCAAGAAGCCTTGCCTGTCTAGGAGAAGGGAGAAAAAATGAACTTTCCTTCCTTTTCTGCAGAGGTAGGGATTGTGGATATGGAATATTGCAGACACTATCTCTTTTCTTTCTTTCTTTTTTTCCTTCTCCTTTCTTTCTTTTTTTTTGAGACTGGGTCTTCCCATCTCACCCAGGTTGAGCCTGATTCCAGCACTAATTGACACAGAAGCTTTAACATGCTCTGTTTTTCCAACCTGGGCTCATTTTCTCTTCTTTGGGCAGCCTAGCGGCTGTTCACTCCTGGAGACTCACCATATTGGTGCTAGACTTAGCAGGGACACTTGATGGGCATCAGCCCTACTGCAGCTCAGAACTCTCAGACTCAAGCTATCATTCAGTCTCAGTATCCCCAAGCAATAGGGAGTTTAGGCGTGTGCCACCGCCATGAGTATTGCATATTTTGTCAAACTGGGAGTTTGCTGATTGGGAAGAGAAGCATTACTTTCCTGACTGGATGGAGAAAGAGCTAGAGCAGCTGATGGAAGTTTATTGGCTAAGATCTGAGTCCTCATGTTGGCTGAAGAGCTAACTGGACTTACCACTCTAGGACATCTGTTGATAAGAGAGGGCAAACCTCTCAAGGTTCCTGTGTTGCTCCCTATTGCCCTCTCTGGTTTGAGAGGGAGAAAGATGGGCCTGGAATTTTAAAAAAAATTAATTGTTTGTTACTTTGTTTTCTGTGAGTTGGGCTTAACTATGAGAAGAAGCTTGGAGCAGTTTGGACAAAGCAGAAATTGCTATTTGCAGAACAGTTCTCCATTTCAAAGGAACTCCCTGTCAGTATGAGTGGTGTTGTTGCTTGTCCTTCATTCTCAAAGAGGCCCAATGAGTGTAACATTTTCTCAATGCCCTGTTAAGGGTATCTGTGTGCTGAAAGAGTTTGTCACTGCTTTATTGACTTGGAAGCAGAGGAAGAGTGAGTGATTTTATCCAGGAGGAGAACAGTGAGGCCAGAAAGGGACCAGTACACAGACAAACAGCTGTGTGAGTTGTGGTTTGATTTTGAAAGAAGCAAGGACATCAAACCTGCAGTCCAGAGTTGTAAGTTGTCCTAGGAACATTTGAGCATCCCTTCCCATGGGTCCCCCCCGTTCTCCTGAATAGACATTGTATACATCGGTGGGATAATGTGATGCAGGTTTCTAGGTAGACAGTTATAATTAGTCCTATCCTTCCGCTTTATTGAGTAAATATTGTGATTATTATATTTGCCTTATTATTTACTGCAAGTTTTATGTTAAAGAGCCAATGGTTTCATAGTGATGGATTTTGTGTTAATAAGAAAGCAGTACCCAGGAACTACAGGGATGAGTAATAATTATGTATTCCCCCAAACCAGGGCAATCTCTATGACCATGAGAGAGTTTGAATAATAGCTGCTTGGCTGCAGTCATGGCTGGCCCAAAACTTTGGGAAACTCCCTAAGACCTGCCAGTGTGAGGAGAGGATGAGGTTGAGTGAATCAGCACAAAGTGGTGCTTTTAGGTGCCACATCAGATACCATGCTTGAGCTACAAAAATATGAACCTAACTGGAGCGATGGGTTACCCTTCCATGCTTTAAGTCTGTCAATGGGTGCTTATGAAGCTTGTGTGTTTTAAGCATTTCTTGTGCTTATGGAGGACATAAATAGCTGTCCTATACTCAATTTACATTGTAGCTTGAGTGCCTTTTTACATCTTTTGGGCAGATGCTAAATATGATCAAATTAAAATTTCATTGAAGTGATTTTCCCAGCACCCCTGGGTCAAGTTATAAAGAGTCAGAGACAATGAGAAAGAGTCTGGGCCCTCTCTGTAGAGTTCAGGCTCTCTGAGTGCTGAGTCTGCTTGAGTCCAGAGGCTTGGGCCTGAGACTATGAAAGTACCCCCAACAGCCACCTCCCTCCCATCAGGGCCAGTCTGTTGTTGCAAAAGGAAAAAAAAAACAGGCAAAATCTATTAACATATTGATGGCACCTGGCATTATATGCTTCCAGAGGCCAAACTACAAGCTCCAATGGAATCATCTCTACTTTCCTCACAAAAGAAAGGAGGAGTCTCAGGAGGGGAATGTTTGGTAATTGTTGTGATAAAAAACAAAAGGCATCCATAAAGCTTTAAAAAAAAAAGGAAAGGAAAACCATAGAGATATGAGCTCAGAGCACCCTTTGCCATGTGATTTTTTTTTAATCTTTGTAATACCCTTGGTAAATAGGGGCACTTATTATACTCCAAAGAAATACACGCACACGCACACACACACAACCTAAACAGTTCCTTCCCTGAAGGAGGTGAGGAGCCAAAGGAGGGCTGTTTCTTTCTGCTATGAATCTGCCTATTTTGCAGTTATCAGTGAGTATTTACAGATGAATTTAGGTTAGAGAGGGGGCTCCCCTAAATCCCCTTTAGGGTCTAGAATCTTTATTTTTTCTGTGAATTATCACAATTGAATGACAGAGCAGTGATAGTCAGTGACTCATCTTTATCATTTAAAGTAAAACTCAAGAAATCCATCTTTCTGTTGGGCATAAACCCAACACTCATTATCTAACCTACCCATGGTCCCCAAAGAGATTTTATTTATAAAGAATACCAGGACCAGGTGGGAAGCTTGACCACATTGGACAAGGCAGGAGCACAACTGTTATAAGTGTGAGTTTCTGGTGTACAGGGAGTGTTTTATCGTCTATATATCCTTGGTGCCTAGGACAGTGCCTGACACATAGTAGACACCTGATAAATGTTTGTTGATTGATGTAGGGATAGGGAGTCAGGATTCTCACTCTATTACATTACATTATATATCCTATAATTTAGTGTATATTATATTGTGTAGTAATACATAATGTGTAGTATAATGTAATTCTATCACCAAGTATTATGTTATGTTATAAAGTTTGTTACATTGTATTATGTTATGGTGATGTCATGTTGTTATATGCTATATTATGTCATATTATATTGTATTGTGTTCCATTATATTTATATTTTGGTATGTTATATTATAGCTGGCATTTATTGAGTACTTTAAATTTGCAAAAACCTTGCATATATTATCTCATTTACGTCTCACAATAACCCTTTGAGGTGGGTACTACAGGTCATTATGAGCCTTCTTTTACAGATGATGATACTGAGATTCAGAGAGGTTCAGTTACAGACCTAGTATCACACAGTTTGTGAGTGCTGAATGTGGTACTGAAGCCCAGATCTTCTTGACTCCAAGTCCCATATACCCCCACTATACCATGCTGCCTCTCTAGCCTCACCATACCTATCTTTTAACTATCTTATTAAGCCTTAATTGTATATAGTTAAGTACTTTTTAGAGAATACAGGTGGATCAGTGTTCTATTCTAATCCATGTAACAAGAAGTTGTATTTAAAAATTTTACATTCTTTACTATTGTGCTTTGAGAAATGCTGAGCAGGAGGATTTCAGGAAAACCTAGAAAGACTTACATGAACTGACGCTGAGTGAAATGAGCAGAACCAGGAGAACACTGTGTGATGATCAATTATGATTGACTTAGCTCTTCTCAGCAATATAATGATCCAAGACAACTCCAAAGGACTCATGATGGAAAATTCTATCCACCTCCAGAGAAAGAACTATGGAGTCTGAATGCAGATCAAAGCATACCATTTTCACTTTATTTTTTCATGGTTTTTCCCTTTTAATCTGTTTCTTCTTTTGCAATGTGACTAATATGGAAATATGTTTTATATGATTGCACATATATAATCTATATTCAATTGCTTACCATTTTGGGGAGGGACAGAGAAAAATTTAGAACTCAATTTTTAGATGAATGTTAAAAATTGTCTTTGCATGTAATTGGAAAAAAAATAAAATACTATTTAAAAACAAAGGTCTTACATTCTCCTTATGCCAATAACTTCATTCTTCATAACTGAGACAACCTCAGATCATGAGAGGTCAAAGATAATTATAGTTTGTTTTCCCCTTCCTCTCAAAGTTATTCATTTAGTAATGATCTCAAATTGGCCAGCTTTCAGAGTCTCATAAAGCACTTTCTTCACAACAGTACATTGAGTTGGGTAGAACAAGTAGTGCTCCAGTCTTACAGGTGAGCAAATTAAGGTATAATAAGGTTCAATGACTTGCCCAAACTCGCCCAGTTAGTAAAAATTGGAGCCAGATTTTAGACCCAAGCTGGTCTGAATTCCAATCTGGTTAGTCAGCCAATCCATAAATATTTATTAAGTGCCTACTATGTGCCAGGCTTTGTGCTAAGCACTGGGAATACAAAAAGAGGCAAAAGACAATCCCTGTCCTCAAAGAGCTTACCATCTAATGGGAGAGACAACAAATAAATATCAACAAACAAGCTATATACAGGATAAATAGACATGAATGAAAAGAGGAAAAGCATCAGAATAAGTTAGGGAAGGCTTCCTGTATAAGGTGGGACTTTGGTTGGGACTTGAAGGAAGCCAGGAGGTAGAGAAGAAGAGGGAGAACATTCCACGCATGGGCAACAGCCAGAGAAAGTGCCTGGAGATGAGAGATGGACTGTCTTATTCATGGAACAGGAGCAAGGCCACTGTTAGTAGAACAAAGAGTACCTGGTGGGGAGTAAGGTCTAAGAAGACTGGAAAGGGGAAGTCCAGAGTTCTTTCTTCTAGTACCTAGAATAGCACCTTCAGCACCTAGCACGGTACCCGAGGAATCAATGTAGACTGTTAATAAATACTTGTTAGTTGGTTGGTTAATTGATTTTACTATAGGGCATAGTGACCTTGTAGTTCTTTGAAGCTCTAATCTAAGGAGAGAGAAGCTGGGGGAACAGGTTGGGCATGTAGAAATAAGGAAAGCCCGGGTGTCCATAAAAAGCTCTTGAAAGTATTCGCAGAGTGCTTCCATAAAGTGAAACCTTCTAAACTGAAAAGAGTAGAACTGGAATATGGTTTTATTTTTCCTTCAGTTCTGTAGCCTTCGGGAATTTGCTAAATACCTTGGGGTTCTTGGAAGAAAGAAACTCAAGCATAAAAGCTCTCATGTTATTATCGGTGGTAGTAGTAGAAGCAATAGTGATAGTAGTAGTAGTAGCAGTGGTGGTGGTGGTGGTAGTAGTAGTAGTAGGGTTTGCCTCATGGCTTGGGCCACACATGCTATAGAGAACTCAATGGCTGTGACACTCAGATGGGTCTAATCTACTTTCTAGGAGCCTTTAAAAACCTTCACTAGCCTTGAAGTGGGGTGGTGGGTGGGGAGATACTTGGCGTCTCTTAAGATACTTTTAAAGGTTTTCCGATGCCCCCAAGAATAAGGCAGGTTTCCCACCTAGGCAAAGAAGGCAGTCATTTACAAGGAGTGATTTCAGGACATTGAGGAATGACCTTTGTCCCTCGAAATGCTTCCATCACATGCTGGAGAAGGCCTGAATAATTCTATAATTATTTGCATAGACTAGGGCTGGAAGGAACCTTGAAAGTCTTTTCAGAGGTGAGGCCTAGAAAAGGGACTTGAGTAAGCAGCTAAGTTAGGATTGGGATTCACATCACAGGACTCCAAGGATTTGGAATTGACAGAGGATTTCTAAGGAAGGTCCCTATTCATATTATAATTTCTCTCCTTGAAGACGTCACAATAGAAGAGCAGAAGGAATCCAAGATGGCAGAGAGCAGACCAAAGAGAGTGGAGAAGTTAGAACAAAGACTTACCAGGCAGCAGCATAGGACACAAGTGAAACTACATTTGGGATAGAGAAGCCCTGGGGTTTTTTCATGTACCCAAAACATAATTCCCCACCTAGTCAAGAGATCAGTCAATAATATGGCTGACATAATAAAGTGGATTAGAATAAAAGAAGGAACTTTTAGAACTCAATTGCGGAAGTCGTTGAGCGCAGTGGAGAAACTGAGGCACAGAGCTATCAGATGACTTGCCTAAAGTCACAAGTAGCAAATAACAAGACAGTATTTAAAATAAGGACCTCTTCATGCTAAATCTAGTATTCTTTCCTCTATTCCACATTGAAGGATTATTGAGAATCTTCTCTCCCCTCAACTCCCTTCTCAGCTTCTTTACTTTAAAGGGGACCTAGAAGTCTAGCTAAACCAGCACCACTCAGGAGAAAACAGGCCAGCTCTTCTCTTTCCTGTTTGAGATACATTCATGATCTTACTTTCTTTCCAGGGAACAGCCCAGAGAGCAAGGCTCAGGGTTCAAAGAATCACCATCTCCTGTGCCAAGAATGGAAGCATCTCTCCTAGGGCAAAACAAAGTCTGTTAAAGCCTCTCTAATACAAGACATTGATATTTCAAGCCTGGGTGGCCAGGCCTTCCTTCTTTGCTTCTAATCCACTTTATTATTTAAATCATTTTATTATCGAGTTCTACAATGCTTAATGTGGAACCAACCATTGGCCCTGATAAGGAGAAAAAGGTCTCTGCTTCTACTTTGCTCATGGCACCACTCAGCCCTCAAGTATGACTTTCTGACAAAATGAATAGTACGCTCATTCCCACAGAGAGCAATCTAATCTCATCTCGTCCACTCAGAAGATATGCATCAAGGACCATAGACTGTCTGACTGCAAGACCCCAATAGGACTGGGCATCTAATTCCATTTGGATTTGGATCAGTGTTTAAATTATCGAGCAGGGAGCCATTAGCAAGGAAGTGATGGAAGGCAATACACCAACTGTCCTGCTTTTAAAAGAAATCTCATTCCTGGATTGTTTTTCTCCAAGATTTTTATTTGAAGGGTTCCCACACAACCCAGAGTGGGTCAGGGGGTGTGGGGAGGAGTGATAGGGG
>NC_050576.1:45931101-46131667 GCF_011100635.1 Trichosurus vulpecula
TTCTATCCATCTGTCCATCCATCCATCCATCTGTGCATCCATCCATATATCTATCCATCTATCTGTCTTTCTGCCTGCTGTTCTGTCCATCCATCCATCTATCTATCTATCTATCTATCTATCTATCTATCTACCCATCTATCTATATGTCTGTCTGCCTGTTGTTCTGTCCATCCATCCGTCCACCCATCTATCTATCTATCTATAACTTTTAGGTGAGGAAATTCCCTCTGCTACTTTACAACTAGTCTAAGAAAGTTGCCCAGAGCACCGAGGTTAAGATACGAGGGTCAAGCAGCCAGTAGAGAAGAAGCTCTTGAACCCAAGCGACCCTCACTTCAAGGCTGATTCCTTAGCCAGTACACTAAGCCACCTCTCATAGCTACATACATACCTATATACGATGGTATAGTCTATAAACAGACCAAATACTGATATCTACATAAACATTTCATAAGTGCTACCCAGGATGTGAATTCAAATTGAAATTGTTATTTTGGTGTTTCAGGCCCCCCACTGATAGATACCTAATGACCAATTCTTTTCTTAATTTTCTCATCAGCTTTTCACTTAAAAAAAAGCTTCTATCAGGCCTTAGTGTTATCTGCTAACAAATGGAGATGCCGGATAAAACACCCTGGGAAACATCTTGTCAAACTCAAGTCAGTTGAAGAGACCTAGAATTAAGTGATGCCCTTCCAAGATGATGACTGGGTCTTACTTGGAGTGTCTGAAACCCACTGAAAAGTAAAAGATTGAGTTAATCCACCAGTTGTTTTCTCTGGTTTCATTTTTGTTGCAAACAACTGGTTTGATTTTCCTCTCCCTCATGGGATTGACTGATGTGGGCTGAGAAGACGCAGCTGATTGACATGTTTAGTGGAGTGCAAATGAGAGGTTAAGAGGAAACCTGTCATGTTCTCTTTGGAACAATAGGCAGGAACTCAGTTCTCATTGTTACTCGTTGGCATTTTGAGTGTACACCCCAGAGTGACATCCATGCTCTGCATAAAGAACCTGAAATGCTAAGACCAAAATCCAGTTTCATTTGCAAGTCTGTCTTTGTTATCATGACTTTTAGCAGGTAGAGGTCATGACCACAACCCTGAAGGTTATTGCTGATGTAGGCCAGCCAGAGAGCTTTAAACCAATGCAGAAGTTCCTGCAAATATTTTAATTTGCTGCTTTTGATCTTCCAGATAGAATTCAGGCAGAAACTATTATACCTCTAAATTGGTGTAATATCAGTTGAGTTGGAACTTTCTTACTGTTTTAAAATTATTAATTTAGTGTCTTTGAGTCTTACTAGGTGCTAAGCCCCAGGCCCAAACCCCAATTAGGTGCTAAACCTATGTGGGTGTGAATTGGTAACCAAGGTGGGGCCCCAGGTAGGGCTAACTAAGGGAGGGCCTAGTTTACACATGAGTTTGAGGGACATGTTTGGGACATCAGAGACTTTTAGACCATGTGGGTTTAAGTCGCCTCTTTGTGATGATTTTAGGTCATGTGGGTAAGTCGCATGTGTGACTCACCCTTGACTCTGAAAAAGATATAAAACCAGGGGTTGGCTTTCTCTTTTTCCGGAGCTCTTACTCACAGCAGTGGTGGCATGCGTGACTTTGTGCCAGCCCTTGTTATGAGCTCCCAGGCTGAACTGAGATGTTGGTAACTATGAATTGTATTTGGTCTGTCTGTCGATGTTTGTAATTTGTTTGTATTTTGCCCTGAAGTTCAAGGTGCTGGCTCTTTCCCCTGAACTAAGTGACTGGTATTTGTATGCTGAATTAAAGTAAACTTGTTAACCCCTTAACATTGCTTTCCTTAGTAAAGCAGATCAAAAGAACCTGGGTTTTGGCAGCATTCTTGTTGTTGGTCTTGTGTTGGTCTTTTGCCCCCACAACAGCTGCTAGCCAGATTGTTGAAACAGTTGGAAAATAGGCTTCAAAGACCCCTCAAAAGTCTGAATTGATTTTTCAGTACTTTTATTGGGAAAGATAGTGGGCAGATCAAAATGGAAGTCCATGGCTTATTGCTGTTATTTTAATTAGGAGATAGACCAATGTGCTTGTGATCTAAGAAAAACATACACCATGAGATTCCACATGAAAATAAAGAGAAAGGTGATCTGGTATTTCTTAATTATGAAGTTAATGTGAAAAGAGATCTAATATTAAAATAATGGCACTTCAAGCATTTTACACATATTATCTCATTCAACAGACCTTTGAGGTAGGAATTATTATTTTACAGAAGAGGAAACTAAGTCTGAGAGAAGTTAAGAGGCTTGCATAGCTAGTAAGTATTTCAAGCAGAGACTGAACGCAGATCTTTCAGATTCCAGGTCCAATAATCTATCCCCCATACCACCTACCTTCTCATTCATGGTCATGGAAGCTTGGCTGTCGAGTGAAGTTAGGAACCTGTGTTTCTGGTGAAAATGAAGAGGTCTTCATTGGTAATCAACGACTTCATAGGGGCTATTGCCATGGAGTGATATTAAAAAGTTAAATCAATCCCACAATACGTGATCAAACCCTCAGCTGAATCTGTATTAAATGTTCTCATTCATTTTCACAGGTAAAAAATATTATTGGACCAAAGTAGAAACAATTTGAAGTTGAGCAGTGTGACCCAACACTTTCCAAAGGGTTTCAAAGAGAAACATCTAAAACATTCTTCCTTCCTCTGACAACACACAAAACCCCATTGATAATAATATTAAAGACTGTGGACTACCATTAATCCCTTTCTACGGTTCTTAAAACCCTTAATGTGAATAAAAATCATGCCTGAGTATCTGGAGGAGGAGGAAACATACAGTGGGAAAATAATTCATAGAACTGTGTATGTCTTTCTTTCATTCCAAAAGCAGGAAACTATGCTTCCAATTTACATGGTGTATTCCATTAATCCCAATGTGAGAAATCCAGCTTGGGTGGTCCCGCTTGATGCTATTTGGGTTTCCTTTGATCATAGTGATAACAAATAGCGAGTTGAAGGGGACCAGCTATCAGTTGGTGAGTTTCAAGTAAGTTCACGTGAAAGCCTTGTCCAAAAACAAAATTCTACACCTGGCCAATATAGTAAGTATAGTGGAGATAGAGTGTTTATTCTAATGTAATACCCACATACACTTGACATAAGTTAGGGTGGCAGAAAACATAATCCTACTCCTTAGAATTGTCTGTAAACAAACTAGCCCATCTCTTTGGTTTTTTCAATTGAAATATTAGTCATAATCACTCACATTCTTAGGGTGTTTAAAGAGTTGCGCTTCCCTCAAAGTGCCATAGTGAGGCATCTAGCGTATCATCATCCTTATTTTACAGATGAAGAAACCGATGCTTAGTGAAAAATCGACTTGCCCATAGTCACACAGTAATTGTGAATGAAATGAGGACTAAACCTTTCCCTTCCCCTTTTTCTCCAGGCATCAGCATTCTCAATATGAACTGGGAGCTTGATTATTCTTAGAAAACCCAAAAAACTCCATTACTTGTCACCTCATTTAGTACCTCTGCACATGTAGTTGTCCTTGCAATACTCAACCCTGCCTGAGCTGCCATTACAATGAGGTTTTTTATTTTGAAAAGTATACAGATGAATGAAAATTAGCAAGTGAGAAATATTTTGTTTTTTTTTTTTTTTGCAGGGGGGAGGGCAGGGCAATTGGGGTTAAGTGACTTTCCCAAAGTCACACAGCTAGTAAGTGTGTCAAGTGTCTGAGGCCGGATTTGAACTTGGATCCTCCTGACTTCAGGGCCAGTGCTCTACTCACTGTGCCACCTAACTGCCCTGTAAGAAACATTTTGACAAAATTTATTATACTTTTTGGAACATGGATCCAAATTCTCTGATCCATAGAGCAGTGATTACACTAATGCCCAACTCAAATGCCTCATCTTCCTTCACTCTAGACTCAGTTCAAGTGCCCCCTGTTGTATACAAATCCTTTTTTGACAACCAAACTTACTATGCTTTCACTTTCATAGGTTGTACCAATAGACCACAGATTTTGACAGGTTCTATCCATCTGGAAAGATTGCTTGTAAAAGTCCATTGACAGACTCTATGCCTGTTGTCCAAAGGTCAGTCTACATGAATGCAAAGGGGCTCATTAGAAGATTGTGTTTGAGGAGGGCAAGGACCTATTTTGACCATAGTAATTCATGGTGACCATCTACCAACATGCATAGGGATCGTAATATGCATGGAGGGAGTAGCCACACCAGTGAAATCACAATAGGATCATAGGATCATAAGTCAACCACTCAACCAGCATTTAATCGGTTCCTACAATATGCCAAGAGTGGTGCCAGGAACACAAAGACAAAAATAAAACAATCCCTTCTCTCAAAGAGCTAAAATTCTATTGGGGGAGACAACATAGACATATATAAGTATATACATAATAAATACAAGTCAGTACTTTAGGGATGGTGGGCACTAGCTATTACTGAGAACATGAAAGTATGTATGACCAGACATTTAGAGCTGGGTGGGAAATAAGAGGTTGTCTGGTCCAATCCAGGCAACACATTTTGCAGATGAGGAAACTGAGGTCCAGAGCTGAAATTACTTGCCCAGGTTCATACAGATTTAAAGTGGAGGAGCTGGGATCTGAACCCAGGTCTTCTACCACTCTTTGTGCCAGACTACACTGCCTCCTCTGTAGCCACAATCTGGCTCCATGCCAAAACATGAAGGGAGGGTCTCTGAACTTATGTCAGGGAGTATGTCAGGGTACGGTATATGTAACACCCTCTCTCCTCTCCTAGTGATATAGATCTAGACATATCCTGCCTTCCATGTGCTTTTTAGAATATTAACCCTTCCTTGGGTAAAGAGTGGAAAAAGTATTCATTTTAAACGTGGATTGAAATCCTGACTCTGTCATTGACTACTTGTGTGATCTTGCGCAAGTCACTTCTCTCTGGTCTCAGTTTTCTCATCTGTAAAATGAAAGGGTAGGACTAGATGGCCCTTGAGGCCCCTTCCAGCTCTAAATCTATGATTCATTGAGGACCCAATGGATCTATAATCCATTCTAAATCTATGATCTATTGGATCTATGATCCATTCTTCTTAAGAGAGAATGATAGCCTCTACCCAGGATGTATTACCTACTGAAGCATTTACTCAAGTCTAAAGATGTTATTGGCACTTTAGGGCAGCTAGGTTTTGCTCAGGGAGTTTCAGCTCAAACCTTATAAGCAACAAGCAAAACTATATTGTCTTTCTTTCTACTTATGATACTTAAGTGGGCTGCTGCAACTGGAACAACGCCAGCACAATGTTTGCAGAAGCTTGTATACAAACTGAGGGTCTTGGCTTTGCTAATTGTTTGAGGTAATTAAATCAATGATTTAGATTCAAAGAACAGTTTGTTCTTTGAATCCCTTTCCAGTCTACAAAGTATGCAATATTCCCCTTACTGTGAGCCTGCTGTCACTGAGTTTCATCCCACCATGTTTCATCAAATGTCTTTTAATATTTTTACTTTATTTTCAGTTAACATATTTTTTCCTCTCCCTTACATCTGTCTCTACTTCCCAAAAATTGAAAAAAGAAAAAGAGAGCTCTAAAAAAGATATGTATAGTTAAATAAATTCCTGCACTGGCCATTCCCCAAAATATTTGTTTTCTTCTGCATTCTCTTCTGTCAGGAGGTAGTGAGAATGCTTCTCCATGGCTCCACTGGAATCTACTTTGTCACTGCATTGATCAGAGTTCTGAAGTCTTTCAAAGGTGTTTGTCTTTGTTATTGTACCAGTTGTTCTCCTGGTTCTGTTCCCTTCACTTTGCCTCAGTTCAAACAAGTCTTTCCTTGTTTCTTTGAAACCATTTTTCCTTTCATCATTTCTTATAGCACAAGAATATTCCACTACATCCATATACTATAACTTGTTTGGCCATTCTCCAATTGATGGGATTTGGTGCTATAGATTATTTTTGTGCATATGGGTCCTTTTCTTTGATCTTTTTGGGGTTGTGGGTATAGGCAGTGGTGTGCTGGTAAATGTTTAATGACCAGTTCTATAGGGAAAAATATATATATGCAGGATATACTTTTAAGTTTAATGTTTATTAACATTTTCTTGGTCACTTTCTTAAGTATAGACAATCAGCAAAACAATACATCAAGACCTGATCAGTAGCTTTTGTTGATTTTCAAGTGAAAATTTCCACATTGAAAATTTAACAATCAGTTCTCACACATGATTCAAGCTGACTCTAGTACACCCCTGGGTGGAAGCCTAGTGGTAATATCAATGGCTATGTGCAGTTTAGTGACTTTTCAGGTATAGTCTCGAATTTCTTTCCAGAAAGACTGAACCAATTCACAGCCCCACCAACAGTACATTAATATATTCATCAGTTTCCATCTCAAATGACCATTGGAAGAAAGTGTTGCTTTGCTTGAATGGATCTCTGATTTTTGAGTTGAAAAATACTCCTTTCTGGTGTCCCCAATCTAAATCTTTGGCTTTTGTGTCCAATCTTTGATACTGTATTATGTACAGCTATATACAGAAGAAAGCTCTTGTTTTTAATAAGTTCCAAAAACTCTACAGAGAGATTTTAAAACAATATCTAAAAATGGCTTACCTACCCAGCCAAACTCCAAGCATATCATCATGAAAGACATTAGTACTCCCTCTATAGGCTGTCTTTTTTTCTGTCTTTTTATGTCCTGTTGGTCCTATTACTTCAAGTCAGGGGTTCTTAACCTGGGGTTTATGAACTTAGTTTAAAAAAATACTTCAATAATTGTATTTCAACATAAATGTTTTCTTTTGTAATCCCAATATTTTATGTTTTATGTATTAAAAAAGCATTATTCTGAGAAAGGGTACAGAAGACTCATCAGACTGCCAAAGGGATCCATTACACAAAAAGAGTTAATAATTCTTGCTGTAAGTAAACTAATGGTAAGAATGAATCTACTCTCCTGTCCTATCCATTTCCTTGTTAAGGTAGAGTTCATCACTTTTAAATAGTGAGAAGAGGTCATTTGGGCAGTCCTGGAACCCCAGGAGAGATGAGACCCCAGGAATGCTATGTCGATAGATTGCCACAAGCATCTTTTAAAAAGTGAAAAATTCATTTAATAGACTAGTTGTCTTAGCTGAGTTAACAGAATTAGCTTATTATTTCATTACTGTGCTCTTGCTATCTGTATTGGGTAAACCCCTCATGAAAGATTCATGGGGGAACATGAGTCAGGATTGCATAGGGTTGGTAGGCAATATGGGTTCGTAATCCATACTGTTGGGTGGCATACCCACATCAATGAGAACACAAATGCGCTGGAAGACCAATGTGTTTCTACTGGTCTATCTGCTGTGTTAGAGACTATTTTTATTTGTGCTGACTTTGCTATGAATCATTTGGTTAATTTTGGACGGGGCAGTGTCCAAGCTTAAGATTTAACAGATATTCTCTGGAAACAAATCAACGTACTTGCTGACTTTTCCATGAGAAGAAAGATAAAGGAGCGCATGAAAACAATGTATCTTCTCATTCTCTGAATGTACTTGCAATATTTCATTGGGACCTAGGAAGTATATGGACACATATAGACATTTGGAGCAATTAATAGAAAAATATCCAATTTTCCATATTGCAGGAGAAGTAAAGATAGTTTTCCAGGATGACCAGATCTGGTATATAGCTAGAGACAGAGATGTGACTATAGATATAAATGTTTATTTGCACGTGTATGTGTGTATATATATTTGTATACATGTATATATAAAAATATATGTATATATATACACAAATATATGTATTATATATGTGTGTTGTATATGCATATACACTTTAATACAGTATAGGTATAGATCTATAAATCTAGATCTAAACATATCTAAGTTTATAGATCTATAGATATACTGTATCAAAGTATCAATGAGAATAACAATCCAAGTGCTCAAACGAATGGCTTGGATTTAGCCTCACCATTTACTGACGCATGAATTATACCAATTGAGTAAGAGCTCTTATCTAAAGGAAATTCAGGAATGATAGGAGAATTGTATTCAAATTCCCTTGATAATATGGGCAGAGTCCAAACATATAGTTCAAAGGTATAATATTTTGTGTTGCATGCTCAGTAAAATGTATTTTTTCTTCTTCCTCCCTCTCCCAACTACAGTTAGGTGTATAGAAAGAACTGCCAGGTGGAAACCCTCTGATTTCAATGGATTTCAAAATATTTGGTCAAGAGTCATTCTTCTTAAATGTCAATAAGGAGCTGAGTAAGGAGCCGATATGGGAATTTCTGAAGGTATTAACCAATTGTCCCTACTTTTCTCTCGTTCCTCATCCATAATCAGCTATACACGGCATTACCTGGTCTATTAACCTCATTATGGATATACTGGGAGTTCACGGAAAGGCCATCAAAACAGTCATCGCTTACCTGCAAAATGGCATCTCAAGTCATTGGCTGTTTCTGTTGAGTCATTTTTCAGTAATGTTTGACTCTCTGTGATCCCATTTGGGGTTTGGCAAAGATCCTGGAGTGGTTTGCCATTTTCTTCTCCAGCTCATTTTTATAGGTGAAGAAACTGAAGCAAACAGAGTTAAGTGACTTACCCAAGATCACACAACTAGTAAGTGCCTAAAGCCACATGTGAACTCAGGAAGATGAGTCCAGATCCAGAACTCTATGTACTGTGTCCTAGCTGCCAAATGCCCAGGCCATTGGACTCTGTCTATATTAGCAGGGGAATTTGAATACATTTTCCTAACATTCTTGGATTTCCTCTGAACAATAGCTTTTACTCAGTTGACATAATACATAAATCTGCACATGGTGAGATAAGTCCAATCCATTCATTTGAACACTTTATTATTCTCAGTATTATTTTTTTCTTTTCAACCAGTTCATATAAAATTATCCCTTCCTGTGACTAGAAATTTTGGACTGTCATAGCTCTTTGATTCTGTATTTGAGATTCATGTTAACTTTGCCTCAAGGTAAGGAGAGCTGGATACCCCATTTTTCTTTTGTGAAATTACATGTTCCACATCTTTTCCAACAATTTTAAAAGGAATAGTGCTCTACATGTGAATACAGGTGTATGTGCATCCGTGTGTATGCTGTGAATGAGCACTGAACAGAGGTTCTCTTGGTTTTGAGCCCCACTCTGGCCATCTACTATTTGTGCAGCTTTGAACAAGTCTCTTAACCTCTTTCAGCCTCAGGTGCCCTTTTTGGTAAAATGAAAATTGTGGTCCTTCTACTTCCCATCTTATAAAATTGTTGCGAGGATCAAAATACATTATTTTCAGTGCTTTGATGGATCTGTGATCATGTTCGGTGTAGTTATGTAAAACACTTGGCAAATAGAAACACCAACCATTATCAAAATACTACACACATCAAAGATCCTATATTATAGGTAATCAATGCACATACTCTCCCATCTTCCTACATTACCAGAATGATTTGAAATGGGAGGACTAGACTAGCAAAAAGCTGTAGATAGGAGATAATGTGTTTTTCTTGCATGGCCACTACTTGCAGGGATCTAAATGCTTAGCTTGTCAAATGGCGATGAATCAGATGTATAATAGATGACATTTATACAGCACTTTAGGAGTGGCAAAGTGTTTTTCTCCTGAAGTGGGTAGTACGAGGGTAATTATCGCCATTTTATGGAGGAACAAATTGAGACTGGAGAGATCAAATGTCTTGTCCGAGATTATATAACCAGTAAAAGTTAGAGCTAGGATTCAAACTTAGTACAGCACTCCAAGTCTGACGCCAAGACCAACGAGCTTCCCATTCCCTCGTATTTAGTTTTTTTTTACATGCTACATAATTTTGGGGATGGGAATTGCCATAACCAAAGAATTCAGTGGTTCCCTACTGGTGATGAGTATCCCTGTACTTGGCTAGATAATTGATCCTCAGACTGCAGACTCACATCATTGCTGGAACCATATCTGAAGTCTTTCCAACATGGCAGAATTTGCCAGAGCTTATATTCTTCTGAGAGTCTTTGAGAACCCAGGCTTACCTACACACCACAATGAGGGTCCTATCAGAGTGAGAATTAATCTAAAACCATCCATGAAATATAGAGAAGAAATGGTATAAAGGGTATCATGGAGAAGAGGAGATGATGAGTTGGTTACATGGCAAAAGCAGGGGATAAAAGATGAATGACCCAAGTAGTATGGATACCCGTGAAACAAAAAAAGACATGGAGCAGGGTGTCTTAACCTGGGGGCCAAGGATCTGATTTTCAAAAAAAAATTTGATAACTGTATTTCAACATAATTGGTTTCCTTTGTCATAGCATGTATTTTATTTGGTGCATTTGAGAACATTTTTGGAGATTCAGTAGACTGCTAAAGGGGTCCATGACATAAAAGAGATTAAAGTCCCCTATATTAGAGAAGGGCCTCCTATCCAGTGAGTAGATCCCTTGTAGAAATTTATTTGGGAATATATGGATGGGAATCATGTGAGATGAGAGGGTGTGGATGGGTTGCTCCCTGCATCGATGGAGAGACTAATAATCAATAAGATGAGAGATCTGTTAAAGTTTTAAGTGTACTCAATTTTATATCCATTTTTTCCTCCTGTGATGTCTGTTGGCACACAATGGCAGCCATATCGATCACACTCCCATCTTCCAAACTGGTATTCAGTTACATTAGGAGACCTTGCTGTAAGTCCCTCTGAAATTGGATGCCATAATCAGGTAGAAAGAAAAAAAACCCTTCAAATTTGAAACTACCCTCCTCTTGTCAGGAAGTTGCCCTGGTGAAGTTAAAGTATGGTTTTTATGCACAGTTTCCATTTTTTGGAGTCCAATTTTTCTTAGAATCAGAGTCTTTCTGGTCTGGAAGGAACTTTGAGTAGGTTTGTTTCTATTGTTGTTGCAATCCCCTGCTTCTGAAAGGCCTGCCCCTGAAACTTCACAGTTAGATAATAATCTAGCCATTTGAAAAAGACTTTCAAGGAGGAGACCGATTCTATCCTTGTGATCCCTTGCAAGTTTTAATGACCTTGCTGGGAAATTCATATTTACTCAATCTATAATTAAAATTCATTTCCTCTTTTTTTAGGTCTTGAATAAAGATGCAGCTCAAATAAATTCAACTAATATATATTAAGCATCTGCTGTATACCAAGCATCATGCTAGTAGCCAAGAATACAGAGGCAGCAATGAATCAGTCCTTCCTCTTGAAGGGTTTACATTGCGCTGAGGGAATAGATCCAAAAAGACAAGATCAAATATGAGCAAAATCACTGAATCACAGAGTTTGAAAGATAGAAAGGATCTCAGCAGCTATGTAGTCCAACCCATACATGAAAGGAAACCCAGCTATAATCTATCTAACAAGTAGAGTACAAAGGAGTGTCAAGAGGAGAGGGCATTAACACGGGGGATGATCAAACAAGGCCTCCTGGCAATTCTTTAATTCCTGTCTCCATATTCTTTAGTGTCTAGTAATGGAATCCTTGATCTAAGTGTTGCATTTTTAAATGCAACCGTGGCAAGATTTTTTTTAAAAAATCAAACAAGTCATCATTCAGTGCCTAATGGGAATCCTTGAGAGAAATAAGGGCCAAAAAAAGGTAGATTCAGTAGAATTGAAGGAATGCATGATTAAAGTAATTTATTTTAGACCCTCATTCAGGCCAGGATGACTTATGGCACTCACTTAACTGGCAAACAACACAGGGAAGGTGGAGGCATAACTGGGACTAGCTCTTTCCTGAAGTCAAGCTTCCATGGCATGGTGAACACAGTGGGCATGAAACTCAAATGAGATGCTTTATAAAATGGAAAGTATTGGACCTGATCATCTCCAACGTCTTTCCCATCTCTCAATCTATGCTCCTATGATTGTAAACGCTATATACATTTGGGAAGGGGGATGGCAGGGGATGGAAAGGTAATTTCATTGGTGTGGTGAACTCTCTGGTGAGGAATCTACCACTACCAAGGCAGATTACCACCTTTTCTGCAATGTGTATTCTTGAGATGTTGCCTGGGACGCTGAGAGGTTAATTATCTTTCCCAGGGTCACCCAGCCAGTACATGTCCAAAACAGGACTTGATGGTCTTCCTGACTCTAAGGACAACTCTACCCACTATGCAATACTGCCTCTCGCTATATAAATATAAACTTTAAAAAAGAATAGATATAACTTTTATATAAATCATATTTCATATAAAATATAGAAATTTAATATAGAAATAATATTTATATAAATAAGCCTAATATAAATGTTGTTATAACATAAGACTGACTTTGACTTAAAACCAGCCTGGAATATGAAATAGTTCAATTTAGTAAGATGATAAAATCTTGACATTTATATGTAGGTAAATCCTTCATTAATTATTACAGAAGTAATTCCATAAAGAATTATATCTAAAAAGATAACCCAAAGAATTATAAGTATTATTTCTAAAAAGATAACTTAAAACCATTAAAATGTTCCAGAAACAAGGATGGTATTATTGATATATTAAAAACTTTTAGATTGGCAAAAAAGACTTTACAAAAATTATCTCATTTGATCCTTGCAAAAGCTCTGTGAAGCAGGTACTCCAGGTACTTTTAGCCATGTTGTCATTCAGTTGTTTTTCAGCCATGTCTGATTCTTCATGACCCCATTTAGGGTTTTCTTGGCAAAGACACTGGTGTTCTGCCATTTCCTGCTCCAGCTCATTTTTACAGATGAGGAAACTCTGAAGTGGTTGGCCCAGGGTCACATAGCTAGCGTCTGAGGTGAGATTTGAACACAGGAAAACTGCAGTTTTCATAATCTATTCATTTTGAGCATTTCCAGATATATTCATATATTCTACCCTAGTCTCTAAGGGGAGACTAATGGAAAGAGCTAGTTCTAAAGCACAGATATGACTATTTCACCTATCCCTGATCAAATATGTTTGTGGCTCTTTTGTTGCCTTTAAAATAAAATACAAAATCTTCAACCTGGCATTTAAGATACTGCCCAATTTGAGTCCTGACCAACCTCCAATCATTCCATATTATTCTCTCTCATTTATTCTCCACTACAATCAAACTGGCATACAACTGTTCCCCTAAGCAATATTCTATCTACCACCTCTGGGCCTTTGCCCAGGCTGTCTCCCATGCTTAGAAGCAGGGGTGTGCTGGCTACTGTTTAACAACGAACTCTAAGGGAGGAGGAATATATGCTTTGTACATTTTAAAGTTTAATCTTCATTATTTTTATTTTCTCTGTCATTTTTCAAAGCCTAGACAATCAACAAAACAATAAACCAAGCCCAGTTCATAGCATTAGCTGATTTCTAAAGTGTAAATACACTGAAAATTTAACAATCAGCTCTTGTAAGTAGATTCAGCAGAGTCCAGCTCATCCCTGCCTGGAATGCACACCCACCTTACCTCCAGTTCTTGGAATCTCTAAAACCTTAGCTACCACCTGCTACATCTCTCCCCCATCATGACTGTTTTTACTCTTTTCCAAGGCCTTTGTAGTATGTTGTATATACTTTGTATCTACTTCTCTGAGTACTTAGTGCATCTCCTTCATAGACCATAAGCCCCTTGAAGGAAAAACGGGTTTTATTTTTGTCATTGTATCCCCGAGCACCGAATGCCCAGCAAGGGCTAAATGTTTGGACTGAAGATGCTGAAAACCTAGTTATGCCACAAAAGCTGATTCTACACATTTCCAGATTGGGGGCTCAGACCGTCCTCTTCCGGATTGTCTACCTATGGATCTGAACAATAGGGGTTGCTGTAATAAGGACAAGCATAGACTGAGCTTGTTTCTATAATTCTAAAGAAGGTAAATTTGCTTTGTTATTTTTCATTTTATTGATGGCCTGCATCTTTGGAGAGTTCATGCTTAATGACTCCTCCAGCCAGCCTTCTTTCTTTTTTTCTCCCTGTCATTTCCAAAAGCGTAAGGAAGACTAAAAACAACATTTAAGTATACAGATTCCTATCTTTAACAAGCAAAGTTTGTCCGCAGTTCTTCGGGAACAATCTAAATGGTGACCCAGATAGCAGGATTTAAATACATATACATATATATATATGTATATGTATATATATATATATGTATATGTATATATATGTGTATATATATGTGTGTATATATGTATATATATGTAATTTATTTTGAAGGCATTCCACTATACCTATTTTTGTGGCTAAACATTGTTGGGCTTGCCATTTGACTTACTGCTTTGGATCCTGTGGGAAATAATTGGTTCCCAACACAAGGAGGAGCTAGGGATTCATGGCCAGGGGTCTGCGAAACCTTAGAAGCATTAAGCTTTGATAGCTCAATCTTTATTTAGCTCTGACAAAATGGGTAGTGTGACTCAGGGCAATAAATAAGCCGTCACACCTTCTGGAAACTGAAAATCTACCCCATACATCTTGAGTATGGTTTTTCCAATATATGGGACATGCTATTTTAATTAGTAACATGCAAATTCATGGGATCATAGACCTTAACTAGCATTTATAGAGCACTTAAAGGTGTCTGCAAAGTGTTTTACCCATCTTGTCTCACTCGATCCTTATAGCGTACCTGTGAGGTAGGTGCTATTTATCATCCTTATTTTTACAGATAAAGAAAACAAGGTTGAGAGAGGTTCTGGTAAGTGTCTAAGGTGGGATTCAAACTCAACTCTTCCTTGATTCCACATCAAACACTACAGTGTTTAGTACAGTTCCACAGTACCACTTAGCTTCCATAAATAAAGTAGGAGGGAGTTTAAAAGTCGCTGAGTCCAAACCCATTCATTTTAGAGATGAGGACACTCAGGCACAGAATGACTGGCCCAAGATCACACAAGTGGAAGTGCTAGAACTGGGATGTGAACCCTGGTATTCTTGAATCCAAACCCAGGATTCTTTCTGCCTTGGTTGGGGGTGGGGGTGGGAAGTCATGTATAATCCACCAGCTAAGAATGATATTTATATTTCAAAGCAATGTTTTATTGGAACACAACCATGCTCCTTTTACATATTGTCAATGGCTTCTATACTACAAGGCAGAGTCGAGGGTGGAAGCGATCTCATGACTGCTCCCTTCTGCTCAGCACAATTGTTTTGACAGAGTTTTGAGTGCCACGCACATCTACCAGTGCATACCCATCATGTCAAAACAAGAAAATTGAGGGGAAAAAAGTCTTACTACAATTTTTTGAGTTCAGGGCTGAGATTGAACTTTTTCTGAAAAAGAAAAGATTTTCAAACCTCTCTCTAGATGAGAGAGGTTTTAGAGATGAGCTTTTGCTACAGACTTGACAATGTTTCTTTTCTTTTTGTTTAATTTATTATTAATTTTTTAACCTAATTTAAAAAACATTTCACATTCCAAATTCTCTCCTTCTAGCCCCTCCCCTCACTCACTGAGAAGGCAAGAAATATGATTTGATTATGTTTCTTAAAGAATTCAACCTAAAATTGCAAGGCAAAAGAGTACTTGTGTACAAAATATATTGAGGTAAAATCAATTTGATGACAACTAACATTGTTTGAATCACAAGTAATGTCAAACTGTTTAATATACTTCCCATGCTGTCAAAAGTTAAAACAAGAAGCAAGATCTCCATTCCTGCACAGATTTGCAACTGATATATTTTCCAAACTCAAACTACAGTTCTAGCAGCATTTTTTTCAGTATAAAAGATGCAAGTATAAAAGAAATTTCTATATTTCAAAATCCATTTAACTATGCATTTGAGGAGCTTCCACCCACCCTTCAACTGAAATGATTAATCTGTGATATAATGACATACTGAAAAGTAAATATCAATAGAAAAACATGATAGGTATATTATATTTTATATATGTCTATGTAATACATATTTTATGTGTATACTATACAGATATATATTATATATGTGTGTATAATATATATGTATATATGTATGTGTGTATATATTCATGTGCCTTTCAAGCAATGAATATGCTCAATTAAAATCATATGCTTCTGGACTGATACTAGTATTTGGCTGTCCCTATCAGTGTGAAAGGACATTTTCAAAGATGAAGTACACAAAATGTCCTTACAGATTATCATTAAAAGATGAAAAACATTTGCAATCAACTTTGATGATTGAGAACACTAACTTTGAACCCAAATAAGAGAAATGTTGTCCTCCCAAAAAGAATTCCATTCTCCTAATTATTGGTATTACCAAAAAAGCACTCAATTATTATTATATTTTGAATTTCATCAATCAAAAAGTTGTGGAAATCTGCTTTTTCATTTATTACATAAGTACCTGTACAATATCCTTGATTTTATCTCTTGTCCTGAAAAGCCTAAAGCATTGAACATCTGGCCCTTTACAGTAAAAGTCTGTGCTAGACCCCTTCTACCAGATGACTTAAAGATGACTCCACCGTCTATTTTCCAATCTATGTATTTGAATAGCACAATTACTCTTATGTGTGTAATGGTGATGGAGAGAGGTCATAAAATTTATTCACCTTAAAAAGGGGTCCTCAAGCTCAAAAAAATTGGGAACCACGGCCCTAGATGTTTTGTTTGTTTTTCTCTTATGTCCTTCAGCTTAATTTTCTGGAAGATAGTGAAGCTCTGGCTGCCATTGCGGGGCCTTTAGAAGTGACAAACAGATAAGGCTAGCTACCAGCTGGTGAGTTACACAGACATTCAGATGTTCAAACCCGGGTGCAAGCCTTTTATTGACAGTCTCTTGAACTTCAACGAGTAGAATGTCTAACACCTCAATGGTGAATTTTCACTTGGCCAAGGTGAGAGATTGGCTGCATCAGGGTCACTGTTGGATGGAATCCAAAGATTTTCAGGTGCCTCGAAATAGCCACCTTCTCTTTTTTTGCGACGCAGGGTGGAGGTTGGAAATGAGAATACAAACTTGTTGCTATATTGGTGACTAATCACTTTTCCAATCATTTAGCAGTACATATGAAGTTAGTATGGCCTCAAGTCCTTTCCAAATTGAAAACAGTGGCAAAGCAGTGAAAGATTTCGTATCAATCAGTCATTCAAAAAAATTTTATTAAACACCCACTATGTGATGGTGGTAACAAAGATAAAAGCAAAATAGTCTCTTTCCTCAAGGAATTTGCATTCTATCAGGAGAGACAATATGTATTTATATAAGTGTATACATAGTATTAAAAAATGAATACGAGGTGGTTATGAGAGAAAGGATGCTAGCAGATTGGGGTGGGGGGCAGAGATAATCAGGAAAGACTTTATGCAGAAGATAACACCAGTTAAATCCTAAAGGAGGCCAGGGATTCCAAGAGGTAACAATAAGGAGATGGTGTATTCCAGGCTTTAGAGGGAATGGCTGGTGAAAAAAGAGATGGGAGGAAATGGACAGGAAAATGGAAATAGAAACAGAAAAGGAAATGGAGATGGGAAATGAGTTATATGTGCAGAAACAGAGAAGTCAGAAAGCACAGGATTTTAAAGCTGGGAGAGACCTTAAAAATCATCTGGTCCAAGGCTGCCATTTCACAAATGAAAAAATAGTGCTAGAGAGAAGTTAAGTGATTTCCCCAAGGTCATGTAATCAACAAGTATTTACTAACGGCTTACAACATGCTAACTGGTGCAGTGGTTAGAGTGCTGGGCTTGTAATCAGGAAGAGTCATCTTCATGAGTTCAAATCTGTCCTCAGACACTTACCAGCTATGTGACCCTGGGTAAGTCACTCTATTTGCCTCATTTTCCTCATCTATAAAATGAGCTGAAGGAGAAAATGGCAAATCATTCCAGTATCCTTGCCCCCCAAAAAACCCAAGTGGGGTCATGAAGAGTCAGACAGAACTGAAACAATTTCAGAACGACAACAACCACCACAATATGCCAGGTACCTGTGATAGGCTGTAGGGATATGAATGCAAAGACTTCAACAATATTAATCTCTCTCACAGGGAGCTTGTACTCAGTGGGACAGATGTGCTGGGCAAGCCAGGACCTCATTCTACTATCTCCTGCATCAGAGTTCTTTTTATGTTATCTTTGGCTGATTTTTAAAACATTGAGTATTTAAGGCTCAATTTTTATTACGATTTTTGTTTACTAGAAAATAAGATTGTCTAGAACAGATGTGTCAAACATTCGCTGGTCCATGATACTCCTGGGTGCAGGGGAACCAAATTAAAATGTAACTGGGAAATATTGAACCAAACAAATAAAAACACAAACATAGATAATATTATATTTTAAAATTAAGTCAATAGGCAACCTATACATACATCTTTATCTATGGCTTAGTGGCTTCCAGTTCCACCTGAGCCTGGCCTAGAACATCTTCCTTTATAATCTAAAAAACTGACTGACTGAACAATTATTTTTTGAGTGCCTACTATGTGAAAGGCACAGGGGTGTGGGCCACAGGAGAATACCAATATATATATACATATATATATGTATATGTATATGTATACGTATATATATAATGTATATATATATATATGTGTGTGTGTGTGTGTGTAGATATAGATAGATAGATAGATAGATAGATAGATAGATAGACATAGTCCCTGCTCTTTGGCAGTTTACAATCTAGTTAGGGAGGTAAGACACACACCAATGAAACCATTTAGCAAATAGCATGAGAAAGCATCTAAATCAATCAAATGATCAATAATCATTTACTAAGCACCTACAATGTGCCAGGTACTGTGCTATGCAACAGAGATGCAAAAAGAGACAAATGATAGTGCCTGCCCTCAAGGAGCTTCTAATCTAATAAGGGAGACAACATGCAAACAAATATATACAAAGCAAGCTGGATACAGGATAAATAGGAAATAATTAACAGAGGGAAGGCACTAGAGTTAAGAGGGGTTGGGAAAGGCTTCCTGTAAAAGGTGGGATTTTAGTTGGGACTTAAAGGAAGCCAGAGAGGTCATTGGTTGTAGTGGAGGAGGGAGAGCATTCCAGGTATGGTGGACAGCCAGGGGAAATGCCCTGAGCTGAGATGTTGGAGTGTCTTGTTCATGAAACAGCCAGAGGCCAGGATCACTGGATTCTAGAGTACCTGTAGGGGAGGAAAGTGTTAGAAGAACAGAAAGGTAGGAGGGGGCTAGGTTAAATGCTACTTTTGTTCAGAGGCACAGGAGATGGACACAGGCTGAAATGATTAGAAAGGTATCCACAATGGAGGTATGATATGAGCTAGACCCTGAAAGATAGTGAGAATTCAGGGAGGCTAAGATGAGGGGAAAGTGGAGAGCCATCAGACCAAATCAAGGGCATATTCCATCAGTCTGATTCATGCAGCATTGGAACTAATCAATTCTGGATTTGCCAGGCTGTGTAGATAACAAGCAACTTAAGGAAAGATAAAATGTTCCACTCCCATTCAAATCAGCTTCATCTCAAAAGCTGAGAGTTCGGAAGGTCCTCAGAGGTCATCTGACCTAAGCTATATACTCGAGAAAGAATTCCTTCCAGAACATTGTCCTCTACCTTCCTCTCCCAAAGTAATCATTCAGCCACTCAAGCTACTGCTTATCTTGTGCTATGCAGTTCTCATTCCTGGTACAGAGAGTAAAGAGAGTCTCTATTTCACTATCTGAACATTTCCGTCATAAGTAGAATTTAACTGAGCTGCTTCCCTGGAAAATTGACAAAATAATTTCTTCTTGATTCTGGGTTTTATGGATATGCTCTAAGAGTTGCATATATGAAGATTCTCTGAAAAGAAATGGAAAAATCCTTCTCAACAGGCAACTTTTATTACCTCCCAAGGCAAAGCTGCCCCAACAGGCAACAAGTTCTGCAAGAACCCTGGACCTTATGGCCAAGTTTCCTGATGGAAATATCTAGGTATTTTTTAACCCTAAACATGATCCCTACTCCCCAGGAACAGTAAAGACTAGAGAAGTGGGGGTTTGCCATTTGGTTCATTGATGGATTTGACTACTACAGTAAAAGCTAAGACATAAAAACACAAGGAAATGATTCAGGACATGTTCGGGAAAGGCACAGGAGCAAAGACTTTTGGTAAGTATTTGCAGTGAGTGGTAGAGGATGTAAGAGAACCGTAGAGGAGTGATGGGAGCACATTCCGGAAGCAGACAGCCGAATCCATGCACTAGGCCCTCCCATGCCCGTGAGTGATGGTGTTTCAAGGGCACACCCTGTGGGGAAAGCAACAGCCCTGGAAATGCAGGTATTAGCATAAGACAGACAAGCTTGGAAGGAGAGCATCTGGTCCAGTCCTAGTTTAAACCTGGATCACAAGAACCCTGATCTAGAACTTAAAGGGACTTCAGTGCCTATCTGGTCCAACCCCCTCATTTTGCACACAAGGAAACTGCAACCCAGAGAAAATTGAAGGGGGTGTCTCAGGACGCACAGACAGCCAGCAGCAGAAGTAGGGTTTGAACACAGCGCTCCCACTGACTCCAGGGCCACTGTACCATGCTAACCTAATAATATAATGCTTTCTCACCTCTTCCCCATGGCCCTCCCATGAAATTGTGTTCCATTCTAGGCTGCTAGTCCAATGCTCCAATGACCCTGATTTTTCATCTCTGTGGAAGCAGGGAGAAAAGGCAATGAGCCCCAAATTGTTTTGGCAATAGTCACAAATTTCTTCCTGGTGAAGCCTACTGTAAGTTATTGATAAAACAGAAAAATGATGTGATAATAACAGTAATAAATAATATCTTCCCTTTGCATAGGGCCTTATAGTTGTATTACATGTACGAGTGATTTCGTTTAGAGGCATTTAGGTGGTCCAGCGGATAGCACTCTGGCTCTGGAGTCAGGAAGACCTGCATACGAATCTAGCCTCAGACGCTTACTATGTAACTTTGGGTAAGTCACCCTACCTCTCTTTGCCTCAAGTTTCCTCATCAGTAAAATGGGGATAAAACAGCACCTACCCCCCAGGATTGTTGTGAGGATTCAATGGGACCAAATTTATATCGCAGTTTGCCAATCTTAAGGCACAATACAAATGCTGTTGCTACTGTTTGTGTTGTCATTAGCTGGTCAATCATAACCTTGGGGTTTTCTTGGCAAATACTGGAGTGGTTTTCCTTTTCCTTTTCCAGGGTGTCCTCATTTTACAAATAAGAAACTGAGGCAAACAGAGTTGAAGTGACTTGCCCAGGGCCATACACCTAGGAGGTATCTGATGCCAGATTTGAACAGCTTGCTCTGTCCACCGTACCATGCTGCTGCTAAGAAGTGAAAGAGTAGAGAAGGCCAAGGAACTGGATAATTCACAAGCTGGATAACCAAAACATAGACTACCACCTGACCCATCTCTTCCGATTGCCATCATCTAATTTATTGTCTTTTTCCTCATCGGTCCATTGTTTAACAGCAAGCCATTTGGCTTCCAGTTTCGCTCCCTACATGGCCCTATCTGCTACAGTCCATGGTCAGTCAACTTCACAGAATTTCTTTGCAAGAGAACCATTGGCTTTTCTTGACTACCTTAAAGGTAATGATGATAATTATCCTTAAGAATTTGAGTTCCTGATCATTCCTTAAAATCTGTGGGATTAATATCCTTTAACAATGTTGTGAATTCATAAAACATAAATGTGAATACATACAATAATGTGTGAAAGATCTTGTGGAATTGACTCATAAAGAACACTTACACTCCCACTCTCCAGAAGGGCATCTTTTTCCATATGTGGTCTTTGAGTTATTGAAAAAATCTTTTAATTACATTAACTGGATTGTCGGTGCTTTGAGAGTAGGGCATATGCCATCTATCTACCCATGTATCTCCAAAACTTAGGACAGTGCCTTGAATATAGTAGGTATTAATATGGTGAATTGAATTTTGTTGAATAGTAGGTTTAATTTTTCACAACTCACTTTCCAAAGTTAGTGTTTTATTTTCACCTGGCACATTGGAGAGGATTTAGAGTAAAAATCCCTAAGTTCTAACATTGGTTCTGTCTTTACTGCATGCACAACCTTGGTCAAGTCATTTAAACATTCTAGGCATGAGTTTCTTCATCTATAAAGTGAAGGTGTGGGACTATGTGGTACCTAACAGCCTTTTCAGATCTTAATCTGGGATCCTATGAATGTTCCTGGTGAAAAACATTACCTGGGCCCTTATGTGCCTCCAAGTACTTAGGAAGCATATAGTTGACTTTGATCTTCCCAACCACCTCCAACATTCCCCATATGCATACAAAATAGGAAACTTTCTTATATTTACTTTGTAAAATTTTTCAGCTCACTCTTTGACTGAACATTAAAATGTTCAATGGGATTAAGTATAACTATGAGATGTACGCAAATTGCTATCATATCCTAGCCTAGGACAGCAGCCAAGATCTGAAGTTCCTGGTGATGATAAAGAAGGCTGAAGGTCTGCCAACCAAAAAATTATCAATGTCAGACTTAGCCGTTACTAAGTAACACTGAGGGATATGAATCTCAATGAGCCTGGATTCAGAAAACCAGATGATTTAGCGGAAATGATAAGGAAGCATAATCCTTAAAACCGATCATGTGAATTCAGTCTGAGTACATGATATCTAAAAATTCAGTGATATAAAATAAACAGCAATGGTTGAGGAGGCACTTCTGTTCTATACCCAATGAAGAGATTCTTTTAACACTAATTGGTACCACTGTGCCAACCAGAATCATTTTTCAAGATGCATATGTCTCATGTAAACTTTTATATACAGGCATAACCTACATAGGATGCTAATTCAACAATTTAATTTTTCATCCTGTTCAGGAAAAAAAGCCATTTAGTTTTAGACTCTGGAAAATTATTCATAAGGCTCAATTTTTTTTCTTATTCAAGTGACATTTACATGTATTTTAAAGGAGAATGCCTTAGAGTGAAGATTAATGGGTTAGAAACTCAGCTGGAAAAACTCTCCTATCAGTCTGGTTTGGATGGGTAATGTAGCTTCTAATATATTTTCCATATTGTACGCTCCATTAAGAGCTCTTGGGTGCCACTAACTTGTGGTATGACCCAGGGCAAGCCACTTAGCCTCTTGGTTCCTCAGTTTCTTCACCTGTAAAATGAGTGCTTTGGACCAAATTATCTCTGAGCTCCCTTTAAGTTCTAATTGTCTCTACTTCTAAGTCTTAAAAACAAAGTGATTTGTTTGATGAGGAAAATGATCACACTTTAGAAAGAAAAAAATGCAGGAAGCAATGGGATCTGATGTATCTTGCTGGGTAGAGGGAGATCGAGAGGCATCTCAAAATAAGTTAAGTAGACATCTTAAATTCAATTTGTCCAACACTGAACTTATCACCTTTCCCCACAAACTCTCCCCTCTCCCTAACTTCCCTATTTCTGTTGAAGGTACCACCATCCTCCCACTCACTGCAGTTCACGATCTCAGTCTCATCCTCGACCCCACCCTCTCCTTCACCCCACATATCCAATTAGCTAATCTTGTTATTTCCTCCTTAACAACAACTCTTGTGTATGTCCCATATGTGCTTTCTCCACTCGCTCATACCTACCAAGCCAATACTACCCTCATCACCGATGGAATCCTAATAAAACTGCCCCCAGCCCCAATATTCTAACTTCCTTATGGACTCCGCTGAACAGCAGGCATGTCCAGATTTAACCACACAATCTGAATTTAATCGCACCACAGGCCCCCATACTTAATATAGCCACTGCCCCTATCTAGCCACTGCCCCTAGATTCAGTTAACATATTTGAACAGGTGTGTTCTTGTACTCAACCAAAATCACATCATCCATTTAGCCCCAAGACCAGACAGGATCACAATAGCTAGCCAATTGGAGGGCAACATGACCAAGATGTTTGACAACTGAACCATAGAAGGGACCCCTCCCCATGACCTAATCCCTTAACAAATCCCTCCTGCCTTTTTAATATTCATAATTTTTGTTACGTAATTACATCTTCACCATATAAAAATCTATCTTGCTTTCTCTGAAGTTGCAGGTTCTTCTTGGAACCTAGCTGGCTTCTGAGAGGCGTCAATCCTCAATAAATGCTAATACTTGGATTAGAGGTGATCTGACTCCGAATTCTTTGAGATGGTGCCACCACCGCATACCATGAAACTGCAACATCATCTCATTCCTATATTATTGCAATAGGCTTTTTCTTAGTCTCCCTGCCTAGTCTCTCCCGACTCCAACTCATCCTCCACTCTGCTGTCAAATGGATCTTCTGAAAAGGCAGATCTGACCATGTTACCCTCCTACTCAATAAACTCCAGTGGGTCCCTATTACTTCCAGGCTAAAATCCTCTCAGACATTCAAAGCCTTTCACAACATGATCTCTGTCTATCTTTCCAGCCTCCTTACATTTTACCCCATTCTGCATAATTGATGATCCAGTGATACTAGCCTTTTAGCTGTTCCTACATCTCTGTACTCTGTACATTTTCAAGGCTCTCCTCCACACCTAGAGTGCTCTCCTGACTCACCTCCATCTTCAGGTTTTCGTGTCTTCTCTAGCTTCCTTCAAGACTCACCTCCAATCCTACTTTCTGCAGGAAACCTTTCCCAGTCCCCTAAGCTCCTTTCCTATCTCTCTCTGTCTCTCTCTCTCTGTCTCTCTCTCTCTCTGTCTCTCTGTCTCTGTCTCTCTCCTCTTTCTATGTACATACACACATATACATATATATGTATGTATGTATCTTGTATATACATAGTTACATAGTTTCATGTTGACTCCCCTTTAGAATGTAAGCTCTTTGAGAGCAAGAGCCATATTTTTGCCTCTTGCTAGGCACATAGTGAGTACTTAAGAAATGTTTTGTCACTGACTCAGTGACAATTATAGATGGGACAGGGGCTTCTACTTCCCAATCCCCCAGGTACACCAGTAGAATTACAGAGGTTACAGGCCAGCATATACAGCCTTTAATCAATCAATAAGCATTTATTAAACACCTACTATGTGCCAGGTACTCTTGTAGATGCTATGGATACAAAAACAAAAAGGAAGTTGACATTCATCACAAACAACATGAACATTTATAAGTATATGCGAAGCATAAATGAAATAACAAGGTAATTTAAGATCAGCGGGGACAAGAAAAGGCCTTGGGTTTAGGGAAGTTGGGTGACTTAAAAGCTAGGCAACCTTCCTATTTATATAAAGCTTGCTCTCATTCTACCTTTTGGTGCCTACGGTTGAGTCTGTGCACCTTCCCACCCTCCCCCACTCCCAGTCACCAGATTTCCTACTGTTTCCCGGAAGCCAATTTAACCTGTTTTCTTGAGCTGCCATACTGGACCCGGCATATGCAGGAGGCCATGGACGAGTCATGGATGAAGTCTGCCCTGAGCTGACGTAATTTGTTATTTGCAGCCCCTAGGTAGACTCCCTGTGTATCTTTGAGGGTCATACTAGCTATGAGAGAAGCGTCAGTCAGTCTACATCAGACTGAGAAACTGTTTGTGCAGCTGGGACCCTTGTAGACAAGGGTCTACATCATATCTTCACAGTCTAGCAGTTTCCAAAGGAAAAGAACGCTGCATTTGCCATCCTATTTACTCATGTTCCCCTCTCTTTCTTTCCTCTTTCTCCACCCCTTTAGAAGGAGATTAATTCTTAAGCCCATCCCCACCTCTACTGCTCCCTTCTCCCTCCCAAGCCACTCCCTTTTGAGAGGTGATTGCCACCTCGCCCCCCCACTCCTCCCTAACTCATAAATATGGAAGCTTCTGCCTGGAGTGTGAACTCCTTGGTACTTGGTATGGGAGTTTCACATTGCATGTTCATTTCTTTTGTAAAAATCCAATTGCAAGGCATATTTCACAGACCTGTGAATTTTTTTTTTGGTTAACACTATTAAAATACAATCTTCTGCCATGAAGGCTTATAAAGTCTTCAAAAGGAAAAGTCCAAGGAAAGTAATATAGGAGGAAAGAGGAGCAGGGACCAATAAAACATGATGCATGCTAATTTTGCCAAGTTGGAAATGCAATATGGTACCACCTAGGCCTGGACTTCACCTCTCTTTCCCATCAAGGATTCCATGGGTGTCACCCTCCCACAAGGCATGCAGACAATGGTGTGAACTCCCTTGATTCTTGGGCCTGGGATGATGGGCAGTTTGTCCCATGGCAGTAGCTGGAAACTTTACAGAAAAAGAAAAAAAAATGGAAAACATGACTTTTAATGGAAACTACAGACAGATACATAAAAAAAAAATCCCGAAACACAATGAGAAATGGCAACTTTGCAAATACAGTGAGCCCGAAGTGGGAAAAAACCTTGGTGAGGTACATAAGAGACTTAACGACATCGAAAGAAGTGGCCACTAAGACATTAAGAACTATAACCATGGTAACACTGAAAAGAGAAGACGACAAATATCCCTTTTCAAAGAAAATGTGTGTGGGAGGTATAGACGTATTCCAAGATCCTAAGCTGAAATATTGTACATATTTTAAAATATGTTCAGATATTTATAGTAAATACCATATGTATGAAATATATATATATATATACATATGAAGTAATGATAATAATAGCTCACATTTATATGACGCCTTAAGGTTTGTGAAGCACTATTCAAATATTATCTTGTTTGATCGTCACAAGAACCCTGAGACGTATGGCTGTTGTTGTCCCCACTCAACAGATGGAATAAGAGACAATTTATCTCTGTGTAGCAGCATCTATCACTGCCCTCAATTTGTTTATTGTCTAGAAGTGAATAAACTATGAATTTTTCAAGGATAAAAGAGGTAGTGGGAGTTTGGCACCATGGAAGGACAGTAGATCAGAAAACCTAGGGTTTGGTCCTAGCACCATCACTTATTAGCCACATGAGCATGGAGAAATCACTTACCCACTCTCAGCCTCAGTTTTTTTCATCTGTAAAGTGGGGGTAATAATACTTTTCATGCTTATTTTTCAAGGTTATATTGGAAGGATGCCTTGAGAAGTCATAGATCTAGAAGGGACTTCAGAAGCATCTAACACAGGTCTCCTCATTTGACAGATAATGACAAATAAGGCTAAGAAAAAAATAAATGACTTATCTAGGGTCACACACTCCATACACACCCAACAAAGTATCTGAACCCATACCTTCCTGATTCCAAGTTCAACCTTCTCTGTACCCCTGCACCATCCTGTCCACTGCAGAGGACTTTCCAGCAAAGGCCTGATAACCACTTGTTATAAATGATGTAGCAGGAAGTCCTTTTTTGAATAAGAGTTGAACCAGACACTGGTGAAGGTCCCTTCCAACCGAAACATACCAAATGAAATGTCAGCTTTAGGGTAACTGAGAAAATTTTGAAAAAATGTAAATGACTCTAATATTATCAAGTGCAGTTAGGTGGTACAGTAGATAGAGCTCGGGGCCTGGAGTCAGTTCAATGGCCTGAGTTCAAATCCGGCCTCAGACGCTTACTAGTTGTATGACCATGGGCAAGTCGCTTAACTGTTTGCCTGTTTCCTCATCTATAAAATGAGTTGGAGAAGAAAATGGTGAACCATTCCAGTATCTTTGTCAAGAAAACGCCAAATGAGGTCACAAAGAATTGAAAACTGAAAAAAAAACAAAACAAATAATACTGAGACTTAGCTATTACAGATTATTAACACCAACATTTATTTTTAAATCAGATATCTGTGTTGATTGAGGATGAGAAAAGGCATCCTAATGGTAATAGCACCAGACAGTGGAATTATTTAATGAATTTGACTTGAGTCAAGCAAAGAATGCAAAACTTTACTTTTTCCAGGTAAGCAAACTTGAAAAAAATCACTTCTGACCTTGCTAAACTTGAACTCAAAAGCAGATTTTCTGAATCTAAATTATGTGGGGGTAAGTTTCTAATTTTACTTGTGCAGAAGGGACACAGTCCTACCCTAAAACCTGATGTATATTTTTAAAAATCCAGACATATTTGGTCTTTGACCTCCCTCCATTTCAGCCTATAAATTACCCCTAAAAAATCCATCCTTAGAATGGCTCGTATTTATATAAGCACATTCTCTCATTTGGTCCCTCCCATAGCCAGTGCCTTTCTTCTGAAGATGACCTTCCATCTAGTCTGTATACATTTTGTATATATGTAGATGTCTGCATATTGTCTCTTCCATTAGAATATGGTTCTAATCTATTAGAATATGCCCTCTCCTTGCGGGCGAACAGGAACCATGTTTTTGTTTTTTTTTTAATATCCCCAGAGCAGTGCCTGGAACACAGAGAACACTTAACAAATGTTTATTGACTAACAACAACCCTATAAAGTAAGTAGTAGAAGAACCCACATTTTACAGATAAGAAAACAGCCTTATAAACACGCGGCTTGCCCAAGACCACAGATAATAAAGAATCCAAGCTGGATCCTAAGTCCTCTGATTCCAAGTAGATTGCTCCATCCACAAGTATTTATTGAATGCCTTTTATGTATTCAGAGGGTCATACTTTGAGCTGGTATGGACTTTAAAGGTCAATTCTCTCATTTTACAGATAAAGAAACTGAGTCTCAGGGAGGTTTGTGATTTACTTAAGATCTCAAAGACAGTAAGTGCAAGGGCCAGGATTCAAAACATATATATATATATATATATATATATATATATATATATATATATATATGTATATATATACACACACATATAAACTCCTAAAAACTGTACATCTTAAAATACCAGCAACTTAATAGCAGTATCTTCAGTGTGTAGAGCATTTAACGTCATGTATTTTCATATTCACAGTTTCATACGCTACTTATAACAACCCCATGTGAAAGACAGACGTGCTTGGCATTGCTGTCCTCACTTTACAGATGTCGAAACTCAAGTTCAGCAAGCCATACATGACTTCTCCAAGGTCATACTGCTAGTAAATGGCGGAGCCAGGACTAACGGCTTGGTCTTCTGACCAGTCCACCATGCTGCCTCTGACAGATGGAGTATTGGATTTAGTTCTAGGTGCCACATTTTAGGACAGACATTGACAAACTGTAGAGTATCCAGGGGAGGGCAACCAGGACAGTGATGGACCTTGAGTCCCTGCCATATGGGCTGACCGATCTGGGAAAAGAGAAGACCCGAGGGGGAGGAAGGAATGACACATACATAGAACATACATAGAACACATTAGCTGTCTTTAAGTACCCAGAAAGCTATCCTAAGAAATTGTTCTTGTTCTGTTTTATTTCAAAGGGAAGAACTAGGAATAAGGGGTGAAAATTGCAAAGAAGCAAAATTTATATTAGGAAAAAACTAAATGAGGTTGTTGCATAGGCAATCTCCTTTTTCGATTTTCTTTGCATATAAGAATATTTGTGTTGGTTGTTTAATACAAAAGAAAATTTGCCAAAGAATAGAGCTATTCTAAAATGGAATCTTGAAAAGCTAGAGGATCATAGATTTAGAGCTAGAAGAGGCCTTAAAGGCCCTTGAAACCTCTCAATGGTCAGATAAGGGAGTCATTAAGTGACTTGCCCAGGGTCACGCACAGCTAGTATCTGAAGTGGCTTTTGAACCCAGGTATTCCTGGGTTCTAAATTGAACATTCTATCCACTCTACCATCCTGCTTTCTTGAGGGTCTTCAGGGAAGTGGATGACCACTTTTGGTATGTGATGTAGTGGGGAGTCTCTTTTGGGTATGAGTTGGATTAGTTTGCCAGTTAATTTACAATGTATTTTCATGTTCATGACTTCAGTTTTTCTTGGAATGACCCAGGGAGGGAGACAGAGCTAGTATCAGTATCTTTACTGGTGAGTTTCCTTTCAATTCTGAAATTCTGTGATTCTATGATTTTATGAACAACAGGGAGAATACTACAAAACAAAGTCCCTTTGGTAGCCGTTGTACTGGCCCATGGCCAGTACACATTACTTTTCTGTGTTAGACTTTTTCTCAGCCAAAGCAATTTTGATCATTATGTATGAAAACTAAGTAGTTCACTGGGAAAAAGTGAACAACTCAGAGGAGCAAATTAGCGCTTTAGACCCTTACTTTTTAGCACATTAGCCTTTGTGTACTGTAAGAGTAATGGAAGAATTCAACCTCATCATGCTTATCCAAAGGCTTCCATTTCAGCACTTAAAAAGCCAACAAGAATAAAGGAGAATCAAGTGTAATGTGTTTGGAGAAGGAAGAAAGAAAGTACACAAAGTACAGTAATCATTATGATTTTTATAATGTAGACTATTCTAAAAAGTAAAAAAAAAAATCGAGAAAATTATTATTGCTTATGAAAAGAAAGCTGCAACTTGCTTGTCAATTCAGCTGGTTTTGGCATGGCTGTGGGGGTGGTTGGCCATGAAAACTGCTGGGTCTCTGCAGGCTTCCATTGTTTAGCAGCTGGTAAGTAAACACAAACTATACCCTTTGAGAGCCTAGCCAATGTTGAACAAAGGTTATTTTTTTAAGTATGGGAATTAACTGTGTTCCTAGTTCATTGATGTACTTTCTAAATGTTTCTCAAAGTAAAATAAACAGAATTTGATTAGGGCTTAATATCTATGAATGAACCCGATTCTCCCTTTTCAAGTTAGAGAGGCTAGATCTAACAAGATGAAATGTAATGCATTTAAAATATCCAGCCTCTAAATGGAGTTTACATTATAGAAGGCGGGTGGAGGATAAACAGAGAGCTGCGGCGCTCAATAGTTACATAAGTGTATTAGAGAATTAAAAAATAGAGTGAGATCTAAGGGGAGTGGCTGATCCTCATGGGGAGGTGGTGGGGAGAGGAGAAATCAGGAATGGTTTCCTGGAGGAAATAGAATCTGAGTTGGATTATAAAGGACGAACAGGGTGCCACGGTCCCCATCACTCTCCAGTTAACCAATGGGAATGGCAGAAGAGGAGACATAAAGGAGGGAGAGCTCAAGATGTGTTCTCAGGACAGAGAGCAGTTCGGGGCATAAATCAGAGGGAGTAAGAAGGGAAAATGTTGGAAATGTACAGAGTGTCAGAGGACTTCTCTGGAGTGAAAGGACTTGGGTTCAAATCTGGCATTTACTACCTATTTGACTCTGGGCACTGAGTTTGAGTTTTCTTGTCTGTAAAATGAAGAGGTGAGACTAGACGGCTTCTTGGGTCCCTTCCAGCTCTACATTTATGATCTGATGAATGCTGGGCACAAGTTTTTGACCTGTATCCAGTAGGCAACAGATCAAGGCTTTGAGCGAAGAGGTGATATGATCAGATCTATTTATAAGAAATATTCTGTTCGGGCAGCTAGAGGGTGCAGTGGATGGAGTGCTAGGCCTGGAGGCAGGAAGACTCATCTTCCTGAGTTCAAATCTGGCCTTGGACACTTGCTAGCTGTGTGACCCTGGGCAAGTAACTTCACCCTGTTAGCCTCAGTTTCGTCAACTGTAAAATAAGCTGGAGAATGCACTCCAATATCTTTGCCAAGAAAACCCCAAATGGGGGCAGGAAGAGTCAGACACAACTGACACGACCAAACAACACCATTGTTCTGACATTGTCATGAAGGATGGATTAGAACAAGGATAAAGTGAAGGCCCAAGAGGAGGTTGTTATAAATTGTCCGTATAGGTGGTATCAAAGGCCTGCATGAAGGTATTAACAATGTAGATAGAAAAGTTTTAGAGACAGAGTTGACTGGAGTTCATAGCTGATTACACACAAAAAGTGAGAAAGATGGAAAATTTTTTTAAAAAGGAACCCTAAGAATTTGAACATAGGAGATAGTCCAAAATACTGAAGTGTGAAGGAGGAACGAATACGGAAGGAGAGATGAAAGACAACACGATGTGGTACTGGATTTGAAGTTGAAAGACCCTCGCTAGATGGACACAGTTCATCGAAAAAAGATCTGGGGGTTTCAGTGGACTGCAAGCTCCGTATGAGTGAAAAATATGATACGGCGACCAAAAAAGACAATGAGGACTATGGAGATGTTTGTTGTTGCTCTTCAGTTGTTTCAGTCACGTCCAACTCTTGGCAAAGATATGGAGTGGTTTGTCATTTCCTTCTCCACCTCACTTTACAGATGAGGAAACTGAGGCAAACAAGGTTAGGTGACTTGCCCAGGGTCACACAGCTAGTAAGTGTCCAAGGCCAGATTTGAATTCAGGAAGATGAGTCTTCCTGACTCCAGCCCCAGGGCTCTATACTCTATAGCACCACCTAGCATGGAGAGATGCTAGTCCCTCTTAAATTGGCTCTGCTCAGACCACGTCTGGGAAAATCACATTTGGTTCTAGTTACCGCATTGACCAGATGAAGAGCATTCAGAGGAGGGCAATAAGACGCTGTGGAGAGACTCTAGAGCGTGTCACAAGGAGATCAATTGAAAGACTGGGTAGATGTGCCATGGGGTAGAGAAGACCTGGGGATGATGCGATGGTGGTCTTCAAATATTTGAAAGCCTGCCCGGCTGTCATGTGGAAGCGGGTTACCCTTGTTCATGGAGGACAGAAATAAGAAAAGTGGAAATTGCAGAAGGGCGGATTTGGGCTCTATCGAAGGCAACATGCCCAATGATCGAATTTAACTAAAAGTAGTCTGTCTGGGGGATATCAGGTTCCCTTTTGGCAGAGGTCTTTAAGCAAAGACTGGGTGACCGCTGGTCATGTATGTTCTCGGTAGGATTCTTTTTTAGGTGTAAGTTACGCTAGTTGACCTTAGGTCTCTTTCAGCCCTAATGTTCTGTGACTCCGTGGCAACCAAAATCACAATGATTAGCAATTATACAGCACCTCAAGGTTTGCAAAGAGCTTTACCAGCTATAAATATGTTTGTATGTATATACATATACCTATGCATGTATGTGTGTATGTGTATGTATATATAAATGCTTATGTACACTATATGCACATATATATCGTGTGTAGGTGAGCGCTATCACCCATACTTTACAGATGAGGACACCGAGGCCAAGAGAGGTTCAGCAACTTCCCTAGGGTCATGATGCTAGTACGTGTCTGAGGCAGGATTTCAGAGCGCTGGGACTGAAGCCAGAAAATCCAGGGCTGAGTCTTGGATCTGTTTCTCATTCACTGGGTGACTCTGGAGACATTCCTCTATCATTCTGGGTCTCAGTTTTCTCATCTGTGAAATGGGACTGGAAGATCTCCAAGGTCCCTGACAAGGACTGTGAATACTGTGAATCATGTTCTGCTGTAATTAATATTGTTATTTTCATTTGATGAAAGGACCATGGAAGAACCTTTTTATAATTTTACATCTGTACCACCCAGCTCCCCCACAATGTATCCTATATATGCAAATATATGTATGTATGTATGTATGTATGTATGTATATATTGCTTGGGGCTGCCTGACTTTTCAGTAGGGGACTTAGGCTCCCCGTGCTGCATTCCAGTCAACTGTCCTTGGGAAATCTGAGGTGACATTGGAATGCAGCACAGGTTGCCTAATTTCCCTACTGAGAAGTCAGGCAATCTGAGTGATGAACCCAACAGACAACCCAATGACTGGGTAGAGAATAGGAAGAAGTGGGTACCATGAGCCTCACGAGCAGCTGCCTCTAGACTCTCTGCCAGAACTATATAAATGTGAACTATTATGATTAATAATTATGCCTTTATCTAAGTCATTAATAAAAAATGTTAAACAGTATCAGGCTACACACATATTCCTGAAGCTCTTTACTGTGGAAATCTGCCTAGCTGATATAAAACCTGGTTTGTTCATTCATCCAATAATGAATCTAATTCTACCATCATCTAGCCCAGATCTTCCTATCTTCTCCACCCACAACATAAGAAACTTTGCCAAATGTTCTACTAAAATTGAGAAAACTATATCTAAAGAATTTCTGGATCAATGGGTTTAATAATTCTTTAAAAAGAGAAAACAAGGTTAATCTGGTGCAACCTGTTTTTCATGAAGCCATGCTGTTTCTCGGTGATAACTGCTTCCTTTTCTAGATGGTCACTAACCATCTTTTTAATAAGGCATTCCAACATTTTGCCAGGGATTTAAGTCAGGCTTACTGGCTTATCATTTACAGCAGCCACCCTCTTTTCTTTTCTGAAAATCAGAACATGTGTTCTTCTCCAATTCTGTAGTTCCTTGCTGTTCTCCAGCCTACTTTCCTACCTTGCTCCCTTCCGCCTTTCTTTCCTTCCTTCCTTCCCTTACTTTTCTTTTTCCCTCCCTCTCTCCTTTCTCCCATCCTCCTTCCCTCCTTTCCTCCTTTCTTTCCCCCTTTTCCCCCTCCCTCCTTCCCTCTTTCCTCCTTCCTTCTTTCCAGGTCTCCCAATCTCAGTGGCCATTCACGGGCCCTATTCCACTGTTGATCCACAGAGAACCTTCGACAAGATGCTTCTGATCAGGGCAGGTTCATCCCTCCTTTAGATAACCTGCACTCCCCGGGGACTTACCATATTGGTGCTGGACTTACTGCAGACACACCTGGTCCATTTTGGCCCTCTTGCTCTTCAGAACTCCCAAGCTCCGATCCAGCAGCCTCACTCTCCCCAGTAGCAGGTATGTGCCAACCCCCCCCAAACTTGGGCTCCACACAAGGTGACAGGAGCTCAGCAATTATGTCCTCTAGTTCTTTCAGGTCCCAAAAGGTGTAGCTCATCTGGGCCTGGTGACCTCAATTTACCAAGAGCAACCAGATTTTCTCTTTTTTAATCTATCTTGGCTATCACTTGTTTTCCTCCTTGTTCTTGAATACCTTTTTCCTTCTCACAATCATCTGTGATCATTGTTCCATTAGAGCCTCAACAAACATTTATTACTTACTTATAGGCCAGACAAATACAAAACGGAGAGAGTCTCCGCCCTCAACAAGCTTATGTTCTATTCAGAGGATATCACACATTCATAAGTGAATAGATGTAGGGTATCCCAAAACTCTCAGTGCAAATTTTAAGCCTTAATAGCTTAAAGCAATTCATCTTGGTGCAGTTTTAAGTTACTAAAGCTTGTTAGGAGTTGGGATATATTAACAAGGGAGGTAATTAGGAAAGGTCTATAGAAGGAGTTAAGGGCAGCTAGGCGGTGCAGCGGATAGAGTGCTGGGCCTGGAGTAAGGAAAACTCATCTTCTTCAGTTCGAATACAGCCTTAGACACTTACTAGCTGTGTGATCCTGAGCAAGTCAATTAACCCTGTTTGCCTCAGTTTCCTCATCTGTAAAACGAGCTGGAGAAGGAAACGGCAAACCACTGCAGTCTCTTTGCCAAGAGAGCCCTAAATGGGGTCACGAAGAGTCAGACACGAAAGGACTGAACAACAAAAACATAGAAAGACTTCTGCTGAGCTTGGAATGATCTAGGCCAGGAGTTCTTACCATGGGGTCCATGAATCCTGGAGGGATTTGTGGACAGATTTCAGGGGTTTTGTGGACTTAGATGAAAATACCTATTTATTTTTACTAACCTGTAAAATCTAGCATTTCCTTCAATTATTTTTTCTTTTAAAGCTCTTCTGAGAAGGAATCCATTGGCTTTCTCGGGCTGGCCAAAGGGTCCATGACAGAAAAAGGTTAAGAACCTCTGCTCCAGGGGTTCTAGGAGGTGGAGTGGTGGTGGGGGGCGGGACAGTATATGAGGCATGGAGATAACCAGAGGAAAGGTGTCAAGGTAGGAGATCTGGAATGTTGTATGAGGAGAAAAACAGTCTAGTTGGGTTGGGACAAAGAATGCAAGAGGAGAGGGAGGAATGGAATGCAGGCTACTTATTACCTGTATTTGGGCGAGTCATTTAACTTTTCTGGGACTCAGTTTTTTCATCTATAAAATGGGGGAGTTTCACAATATGGTCTCTGAGGTGCCTTCCAGCTCTAAATACCAAGACCTTTGGGGATTAGTAAAAATTAAGGGCTAAAGTGTGAGGTCCAAGCTTAAAAATGAGTTCAGAGACAGGGGATTTCAATGTGGACCTGGACTTAGACCCACCTGGAGAGTGGACTTAGGTGGGGGAGGGGGACACTTTCAGCATAAGCAGGATCTGAATAAGACAGATAAGAGGAGGGACAGCATTCAAGATAGGTAGAAATAACCTAAACAACGGCTGGGAGTGTTTTTTAGACAGGAAGACCAAGTGGGACTTAGCATGTTGGAATATACATATATGTATGTGGATAGTTTAATTTTAAAATAAGCCTCAGATCCTCTTATCTGATGGAAAGAAAAAAACAAGCCATGAAACATTTCACTTTGGGGCAGGGAATACCAGATGGGAGGGAGGGAGTTAAGGGGTGAGAACTGGGGCTGCCCTGACGTGCCTACTTTGTTGCTATCTCCTTCTAGTCCGGGATGGCTCCAATACCTGCTGCTGTTCCAGTTTTTCCAGGTGTATCTAGCACACACCTGGTCTGACCAGGTTGCCTGAATCCTGGGCTGATACTCGCCTGCAGGCATGAGGCACTATCCGAACATTTTTCTGTAAGATGCTTTGTTAGATGCTCTATGTGGGCCTCAGACCCTTAATAGTTGGATGACCCCAGACGAGTCACTTCACCGTTTGCCTCAGTTTCCTCATCTGTAAAATGAGCCGGGGAAGGAGATGCAGAACTTCTACTGTATCTGTGCCAAGAAAACCCCAAATGGGTCATGAAGAGTGGGTGAGGACTAAACAAAAAATAGAATAGGAACACCGCTTCCCGAGGCCGCGGTGGGGATGAAATGACGTAACGATGGTGAGGAGCCTGGCGCGGTGAGCGCCCCTAATTGTTTGTCATTAATGCGCGCAGAAGCACTCTGCAAACCCTAAAGCCTTTTATAAACGCGGGCTGTCCCTGAACTGTGAGGTTCACTGGCAGACTGCGGTGGGGTGGGGGGTGGGGCAGCTTCTGTTCAATCGATGAACATTGATTAAGGGCTTATGAGTGCCAGGCGCCACGCTGAAGGCTAGGGATAGGAGAGTGGACAAAGGCAGGCCTGCCCTCGAGGAGCTTCCAGAGACACGTGATCACGGGGAGCTGAGAAGGGGACCCGCTGGGGGCGCTCTCCCCACATTGCTCGCCCAGGCTGGCAGTGGAGGCTGAAGGGCGGCCGGGGCGGGGCCCCCAGATTTGGGGCGTGGCCTCTGGCTTTGGGGCGGGGCCGTGTTCCTCGTGACCGTCCGGTTTGCTGCCGGCTGGCTCCTGCGCTGCGGGGGGTCTGAGGAAGACTAGGAGGATGTCCGGACGCCCCGCGCTGGGGTGCCTGGGCATGGTCTTGGCCTGCGCGCTGCTGCTGGGCCAGCCCCGCGCCGGCCTCGCCGCCCCCTCCCCCCAGCCCGCCCCCGGCCAGGTCGCCGCCCCCGGCCAGGTCGGCGCCCCCGCCCAGCCCTGCCCGTGCGAGGAGCCCGAGCTCTGCCGCCCAGTGCGCGGCCGCCGCGACTTCGAGGTCAGCGCGGGGTCACGTGCCCCGCGGGGGGAAGGGGCCTGAGGGGGGAGCGGGACGGGGCGCGGGGCTGGAATTGTGCCCAACCCCCACCCCCATGTGATAGAGGAGGAAACTGAGGCCCGGACAGGAAGGGACCCCAGAGGCCACCTAGCCCAACCCCCACCCCCATGTGACAGAGGAGGAAACTGAGGCCCGGACAGGAAGGGACCCCAGAGGCCACCTAGCCCAACCCCCACCTCCATGTGACAGAGGAAGGAACTGAGGCCCAGAGCAGGGTAGAGAACTGCAGGAGCCCTGACCCTTAAGTGGAAGGAGGAAGCCGAGGCCGAGAAAGAAGTGATTCCCATTGCCCAGGGTGACGGGTGGGTCCCAACTACCGAGACCAGTTTTCAGTGTAGAACTGAGGAAACCGAGGCCCAGGGAATAGTCAGGACCCTTAGGGGTCATGAGTGGGGCCCAGCCCTTCATTCCCTAGATTAGGGAAGGGACTTTGGAATGTACAGATGACGTCATCCCGTCCGGCCTCCTCCTCTGACGTAAGAGGAACCTGCACCCTGCGGGGGTCCATCCCCTCCCCTCTCCCCACGCTGAATTTGACCCCTGGCCTTCTGACTCCCAGCAGAGCGGATGTGGTCCCCAGCCTTTCTTCAGCCCCCGGGAAGGAGGGAGGGGATCCTGGCGGAAGGGTCAGTCTTACGGATGACATCACGGGGCTGGCTTGTGTCGCCTCCTGACCAGGCTAACGCGGTCACCCGCAGATGGAGAACCGGGTTTGGCATGGGGGGTCGGGTTCCCCGCCCCCTTCCTCCCCTCGCAGTTTGTGCTGTCCAGGGCTTTCCGCTGCCCCGTCCCACCCCCTGCCAGGAGGAGCCGTCCCAGGCCCATCCTTTCACCTCGTGGCTGGTCCCCCGGACGGGGTCACCTCTTCTCACTGGTCAGGTTGCCGATTGTAGGGTTCGGTCCCACGTGTAAACCTCAGCTCTGCAACGTCTGGGAGCTTGGGCAAGAAACTGGTCTCCTCAACCACAAAAGGAGGCATTGGACCAGGGGACCCCCAAGGACCCCTCCAGCCCCACACTCCGGGTGCCGCCGCGTGTCTTTCTCTAAAAGACACGAGGCATGTACCAGGATCTGCTACGTTCCTAGGGAGGTGGAAAGGCCAAGTCTGAAGGACGGCCTGGGGTAGAGATGGACCGTCTAAGTAATCTAATAGGACGTTACCCAACATTGATTCTGTCAATGGGCATTAAAATCACCTGTAAACAAAATTTTTATAACTTGCTTAAGAGACAGGAGTTGGTGAATGTTTAACTCTTACTGGAAACGCTGCCGTCTGGGAAGCACAGCTTTATTAAATGCTGAGCTATGTTGATCTATATCGTCAATTTCCCAGATATCAACTCCTTCTGGGGAACTTTTCCAGGACACCAAAAGGCCACTGAGCCCGAAGCACATTTCATTAGCTTAAGCAGCAGTCGCAGGCTTCCTGAAAAAGAATAATTAAAATAAATGAAATTTATGTTTATGGTAAATTACTCTTTCCTCTTATTAGGTTCTTGATTTGAAGCCTTTACTACTAGAATTAGATTAGACATTTCTCTTTTGTGTCATCCCTTCTCCTTCCAGGTTAAAATCAAAATCAAGTCATTTTGTAGTATAAATTACCAGCCTTATCATGTTCTGTTATCATGGGGGCACTTGTACTCCCACTAAGGTGCTACCCCCAAGCCCCATCGTGGCCTCAAGCTTAGACAGTCTTGAGTTTTAAAGGTTTGGTCACCAGAGTAAATACATACATACATAAATTCAATTAATTGTAGCACTTAAAAAAATTTTTGAGTTCCATAATTCTCTACCTCCCTTCCCCCCCACCCACTGAGAAGGCAAGCAATATGATATCAATTAGAGTATATACATATACATATACACACACACACACACACACACACACATATATATATATATATATTTTTTTTTTTTATTTTTTTAGAGAAGGGCCTCTGTAATCCAGGGACCAGCCTAGTTGAATATGAAAAGGCTGATCACCTGGTTGACCACAAAGCGATGAATTTTTGCAGCCCAGCCTCCTCAAAGATCTTCCACTAAGTCAGTGAAGGATTGTGGCCAGTGGAGGGAGTACGTACACCAGGGAAATCATAGATCCTAGTGGCATAAATTTAACCTCTTAAGTGCATTGCCTGCAATGGACCTTACAAAGTGGTGCACCATTATAATTTCATTAAAGTTTGAATTATGATAAGTCTGTGGCTGTTCTCCTTATTTTCAGAAGAAAAAAAGGGGGGGGGGACGACACTATGTAACTTCCTATGGTAAGCTTGATTTCAATTTCTGGAAAAATTCTAATTAAAAAGATGGTTACTAAATGTTTAGAAAAGGAAGCAATGATTACCAGGAGTCACATGACTTCATCAAGAGCAGATCATGCCAGACTAACCTTTATTCCCTTTCTTGATAAGGTTACTAAGCTAACAGAACAAGTTAGTGAAGGAGGGATGCTATAGATATAGTTTACCTAGATTTTATTCAAGAATTTGATATTAACATGTCTCATACTATTCTAATAAAATAAATGGAAGGATATGAATTAAATGATACTTCAAACTCAAAGAATAGTCATTAAAGGATCAATATGAAACATGGCAGGTCTTCGGTGTAGTGTCCCTCAGGTCTGTGTCTATTCGTGTACCATGTCAAGATTTCTATCAATGGCTTGGATAAAGATGGCAGGTTTATTGAATTTTTGGGAGACACATAGGAGGGACAGCTAACATATCAGATGACAGAATCCAAAAAGATCTTGACAAGTCAGAACTCTGGATTCAGATTGAACCCTAGAATCAGACTAAATTTAACAAGAATAGAAGTAAAGTCTTGAGTTTGTGAGTTTGATCTTTTGAACTTCTGTAAAGGATGGCGAAGACATCGTTAGATTAACTGAAAAATATCTAGGGGTTGAGTGGACTGAAGGGTCAATGTTAGTCATCCGTGGGATGTAGCAGCCAAAAAAAAAAATCAGTCACGGGCTTCACTGAGAAAGGCATAACATGTCAGGATAAGGAGGTGATAAATCTTCTGGATTCTACCTTGGTGAGATGACATTTGTAGTATTGTGTTTAGTTTTGAATGATAACTTAGTAAATGTAAATAATGTTTATTGATTGATTGATAGTTTTGTGTACCACAATTTTTAAAGGACATTGATAAACCAGATCAAACAAGAGCAACCAGGACAATAAAGGGCCTTGAGTGTATGAGGCTTGGTGGAAAGGTTTTGGAATATTTAGCCCAGGAAAGAGAAGACTCTTGGGGATTGGGAGGTGGAAGTGAAAGGTGGCATGAAGATAGTATTTGGAGGGCTGTCCGTCATTCGATTCAATAAACCCACTCTGTGCCAGGCTCTGTTGTTGTTCATCCTTTGTTCTTGGAGGACCAATGACATGTAGGTGGCACATAGATAGAGTGCTGGGGATAGGGGATAGAGTGCTGGGCCTGGAGCCACTCATCTTTGTGAGTTCAAATCTGGCCTCAAACATTTACTAGTTGTGTGACCCTGGGCAAGTCACTTAACCCTGTTTGCCTCAGTTTCCTTATCTTTAAAATGAGCTGGAGAAGGAAATAGCAAACCAAACCACATCATTATCTTTTCCAAGAAAACGCCAAATGGGGCCACAAAGAGTCAGACATGACTGAACAACAATAACATGTCTGTCATGTAGGAAAGAGATGAGAACTGTTCCTTTTTGGCCAGAGAGGGCAAAACTAGAAGCAACAGGTAGGCGTTGCAAAGAGGCTAATTTGGGCTTGATGTCAAACTTAATGATACCCATCGATTAGACTTGTCTAAAGGTGGAGTGGGCTATGGTGAGAGGTGGTGGGTTGGAGGTCTTTGAGCTGAGGTTAGAACAACTGACTATTGCATATGTCACACTGTGGGATCTTTTTAGGGATGAGTTGAAATAGGTGGCTTCCAAAATCTCCCCTCTGAATTCTATAATCTTGCCTTTTCTGTTGGTCTCGACAGGTGTTTGTGTTTGATGTTGGAGGAAAAGCCTGGAAGAATTATGACTGGTCTCAAATCACAACAGTGGCAGCTTTTGGAAAGTATGACCCTGAACTTTTGTGTTTTGCCCATTCAAAAGGATCCAGGGTAGTGCTAAAAGGTCAGTGATTTATTTTATAGGGACTTCAGGGCGGAATCCATAGATAGGCTGCAAGAATCACAAACTATTTCGACCTTTGTATAACTTAAAATTTTTTTCTCCTTTTATCTTTATAGTCCTGTCTCATTTCTTGGTTTTCTTTCTTTATTCTCACCATCTAATGTTTTCAATAATTATAAAAATTCTCCTAGGATACTGTCTGATTCATTTCCTAAATGTGAATCCTTTTAAAGGGTTGTGTAACTCATTATGTGATCCTGAGTACTGTGAGTGTACCTAATTAATATAACAACCTTTGTCTAGGCTCTTAGCCCACAGTTTCTCTGTTTTTAAATTGTGTTTGGTGTCTAGATGGGTTATTTTGTAAATTAATGAGATATAGGCTCTATTCTCTTGGTACATCATTTCTCTCCATGTGGAGAACTCTCAAAGGGGAGTAACTATTCCAGAATATTATGTGGTATCCTTAAAGGACTTTGATCTCATGAGGTTCTGGGGATTGTAAAATAGATGTCACTAAAGAATAGAACTTTTTTTGGATAAATATGCATTTCTTCCGTAGGAGATGTCCCCTTAAAGGATATCGTTGAACCTACTTTCAGAGAAGCCTGGATAGCAAAACAAGTCAAATTGGCCAAAAAACAACACATGGATGGCATTAATATAGACATAGAACAAGAAGTTGGAGAGTCATCCCCTGAATATTATGCCTTGACAGCTTTAGTTAAAGAAACGACAGAAGCCTTCCATCGGGAAATTGAGGGATCACAGGTGAACACAAATCCTGTTTTAATTTTTGAAATCCAACAGCTACTTAGTCAAGCCCAGACAGCCATCCCCCTTTTCAGGGTGACCTATAGAATCTCATCTTAAAGTCTGACAAAGGAGGAAGGTGTTTTGGTCTGTGGGCAGTGAGTAGCAAAAACAAACAAACAAAAAACCAAGAAGGCTCCAGGTGCTGGGGTAGTGTGCCTGAGAGAGAATCAGCTTTGGAGCTTGGAAGACCTAGGTTTGAATCTGGCCTCACATCCGCACTAGCTGTGTTACCTGGCTGCATTTCTCATAGATACTGACTTTATATGCTACTTTTCTCACAAGGTTGTCACACTGAGGGTTAAGGGTTTCTCTTGCTCCACAGGTAGACGCAGCATTATGCACCAAGGGGACCAGAGTCAATGGGACCCACTCTTTGCGACAGATTATTATTGTGTCAGGGTGTCTCCTCCCTCACTGCCAGCAGCACCAAGCTCAATTGTACTAACATTTAGTGAGGCCCTACTATGGGCAAGGCATGCTAGGGACCATAAAAAGCTGTGTCTTATAATCTGGTTGCGGGGAATAGAACACGTACTTTAAAATGTAACCAACAAGGCCAGGTCATAAGTCCTAAATATCAAGGAGTCCTTTCTGTGCCCAGGATATTCCAGTCTCAGATTCAAGTTGAACCTTGAACAAATGGGTTTAGGTAGTCTGAGTAGGAGCAGAGAAGTTCTGAATGGAAAGAAACAGTATTGGTGCCGTAAGAACAGCTAGCATTTGTGTAGCACTTGAAGGTTTGCTGAGAGCCTCGCAAATATTCTGTCACTATAACCCTGGGAGGTAAGGGCTATCATTAGTATCCCCATTTTACAGATGAGGAAACCGAGGCAGACAGAGTCACACAGCTAGTCTTCCTGGCTCTAAGTCCAGGGCTGTATCCACTGCGCCACCTAGACAATGTGAACAAAGCCCTAGAGGTAGAAATACATTGATATAGGGAGTACCAAGGTGCACTGTTGCCATTGGCACATTGTGGGTTTACATTTAGAGAGAATGAGGTTGAAAGGGGGAGATTGGATCAGATTATGGGGAATTCACAGTCCTGAAGGTTTTTGAATTGAATGAGGAACTTCTTAGAAAGCAGTATTTTAGGAAACTTGTTCTGTGACTATGTAGAATGTTGTGGAGCGGGAAGAGATTTTAAGCCAAGGGGCAGACAAAGATTGCAAGGGTCCTGGCATCTCCATAGAATGTCAGCTCGAGGGTAGGGACTATTTGATTTTGTCATGGCTAATAGTACTCTCTATGTCCAGGGTGCTCCAGCCTTGGCCTTAAGTTGAACCTTTAAGAAAGAATGGATCTAAGTAAACAGCTGGTTGAGGTACATAGTTGGTGCTCAATGAATGTTGAATAGAAAAAATAGTAATAAATGTTAGACTGGAAATGACCAAGGGGATGAAGGCCTGGACCAAGGGAGCAGGACTTGGATGGAACAAAGACAAGACTCCCCCAGAGTTGCCTCTGATGGTCTTATGAGGAACAGAAAGGCATTTGCAAAACACTGTACGTTGTAAATGGCTCTTCTTGTCTTGGCCAGGTCCTAGCTGGACAAGGGATATGCAGAAGTTGTGTTTCTTCCCTGCAGGTCACTTTTGATGTCGCCTGGTCTCCAAAGTGCATAGACAAGAGATGCTACAATTACAGTGGAATCGCAGAATCCTGTGACTTCCTCTTTGTGATGTCTTATGATGAGCAAAGTCAGATCTGGACAGAGTGTGTTGCAGCGGCCAATGCTCCCTATAACCAGACCCTAATGGGTAAGGACCTAGGAAAAGGTTACTCACTAACAGGTATTTCCAGTGCTCCACGTGCTAAAGGATCTTCTGGATTTTGTTTCATCTGTGTGTCCTTTCTATGTTAATGCTTTCTTGAAACAGGTAGGCCGCTTGTCATAGAAAATTTGTTATAGTTATTTTTGGCACTTGGATTTTAAAGCTCATGTAGGGGAAATGAGATTATTTTAGCTATTAAAGCTAAGACTTTTGGGACTCTTGGTATAAGGGTCGGGACTATGTCTTATTCATCTTCCTCTCCCTTACAGCAAAGTACTTTGTACATCCTGATAACCAAGGAAATACTTGTTGAATAGAAACTGAATTGGCTGAAAATATAAAGTTAGAGAAGTAATACTGTATTGGTAGCACACATAGTATTCAGCCTAGCAAACAACCGACTAATGGCCTAATTTCAAAAAGTGTCACCTACATAAAAGAACAAGGTTACATTTAGAATAAATGTTTGGAGGAGGAAGTAGTTCTGTGAATGAGTTGACTGGGCAGTAAATGGTGAAATCCTTTATTACTTTGATTTTCTAAGTTTAAAATCCATTTCAATCATCTACATAAACTTTTTTACCAAATACCTTCATTGGAGTTTGAACAAATTAGTAAAGCAAATTAGTAAATGTACAGTAGTCCATTTCTCATTTAATTTTGAAACCTGAAAAGGTGCTTGAATAAAGCTCCTTGGAGGAGGTATTCATGGATCTGAAGTCAGCAGGTGAAAAGATGAAGGGAGAGAGAACTTGCCAGGCTTAGGCAACATACTGAGCAGAAGCCTGGAGAGTGCGATGCATGTTCGGGGGCAGACAGTTGTCCTGTTTGACTGGAGGAGATGCAACTTTGTTTATCTTTCTAATGACATTATAGAAATGACAGCCCAAAGGGACCTCATTTACAGCTGAGGAAACTGAGGCCAGAGCAGAGGAAAGGACTTGGGTAAAGTTGCACAAGAAGGAAGCTGACATACATACCCAGGCCTTCTGGTGGCAATCCTAAGGTTTTCCCCTATACCAGGTGGCCTTCCATTGGAAGCCAGTGCTGGCCAAGAAGGGAGCATGGTAATTCTAACACACACACACAATTCATTGGATGGTACCTAAATTCACATTGAGATCATCATTTCTCAAAGATTTAACTTACTAGCCTTACATGATACTTGAGAATGAAGACAAACCAGAGAAGGATGTCTTACAAGTTGGTAGACAGGGTCCTTTTTTTGTGTGTGTGTGCTTTCCTGTGATTCTTCCTAGAACATGACTATTTTAGTTTATTTAAGTCAGTGTTCTGCAGTTTTTTTAAGTAGACTAGTGAAATTTAATCTCATTTTAATGAATTTTTTTCTATTCAAAGAGAAGTTTTTTTAAAAATGAGACAAGAAAGAATTGGTCATTATTATGGAGCTACATCTAAAAGGTCACTTTAGACAAATACAGTATTATTAATTTGCATATACAGTACCTCTTTTGACATCCTTAGGTTTTTAGCTGTTGGAGAACTTGCGGTTATAATGTCAAGATAGCATGGATTTTATTGTGTCTTTTCTTTTTAATTAGGATATGAAAGCTATCTCAAGATGAACATTGACCCTAAGAAACTTGTAATGGGTGTTCCCTGGTATGGCTATGATTATCGTTGCCTGAATTTATCTGAGGTAAGACCACTTCATTTCATATCAATTCCAGGTCATTCTCCTTTCTATTCATACTGCCTCCCTTTTCTGTGTGCTTTCTTTCACAGAAAGTAAATAAAATGCAATGACTTTTCCACATAAGGTTTTAAACTGTGTAGCTTGAGTTTCTAGAGGACAGATAATGGCACCATAGATTTTTAAATCAACTACACAAGGAGAAGGTTGGAGGAGGCGTGTTTAGACAGCTGGTCGGACAACGAGCTGGGGGTTTTGGTGGACTGCAAGGGCAGTGGGAGTCAACAGTGTGATATGGCAGCCAAATAAAACTGATTGATCGTGTATTACGTTAAGGGAGGCAGAGATACCAGGAATAAGAAGATGATGGTCCCATTTTACCCGGCCATGTTCAGACCACATCTGAGATAGTTTGTTCAGTTCTGGATGTTAGGAAGTTTAGGAAAGATGGCTAAGCTGGAGGGCATCCAACACGGAGGACAACTAAGATCAGCTAGTCAATAACTAAACATTTATTAAGCACCTACTGTGTGCTAGACACTGTGCTAAGCACTGAAGAGTAAAAAATGGCAAAAGAGCTATAAGTTCCCTTGATGTGAGGACTGATTGAAGGATCTGGAGGTGTCTGACCTAGAGAAGACTCAGAGGGGACATGTGAATTGTTTTCAGTTCGCTAAAGAGCTATCACGGGGAACAGAGAGTATACTGGTTCTGCTTGGTCCCCAAGTTGGGATCTATGAACAGAAATGGGTGAAAGCTGCAAAGAGACACGGGCCCTTGGAATCTACTTATTTTCGTTTTAGGGGAAAATAAAGCTTAAATTCACAATTGCATCTACCCCTAGCCTCAATGTTAATCAGATTTCCAAGCTTATCTTTCTGGGAAATTGTACTCAGTTCAGAGTGATTAACACTCAAGTTCTGGCTCATCATCAGGATCATGTCTGCACCCTTCCCAAAGTGCCTTTCCGAGGGGCGCCATGTAGTGATGCTGCAGGCCGCCAGGTGACCTATAAAGCCATCATGGATCAAGTGAATAGTTCCATTTCTGGAAGCCTCTGGAATACCCAACAGCAGGCCCCCTATTATAACTACAAGGTAAGACATTTTAAGTTGATAAAAATTATAGTGTTTATTTGTGTAAGAATTTACTAGATATTTACATCAGTTATTTTAGTATATGAAATATGATGTCCACCTTCCTTAAAGACACTAGAATCGAACTCTGGGCTTAGTAATTCAAGCAATTTGAAATAGTAAAAAGTTGCTAAATTTTATGACATTTGTCATTTTAAATGATGATCAAAAATTTGCCGGCCTTAGCAGTAAGTCACCAGCCTTTGTTAATTGGCATGAAGGTGGCTTCTTTGGAAAGAACTGTTTCCATTAAATTCCCAAGTTGTAAGTTGTTGTTTTTTTAACCCTTTGACCCCTAACTGTGCTTTCGCTTCACAAGGTCAGATAGCTTCAGGAGTTTCATCTTGGATCCTGGTCAGAGTCAAAGGAAGGCAAAGCAAAGTTTTGGTTCTTACCTTTTAGCCATACCTTCTGCATAGTGGCTCAGTGGTAACTGTTTCTCTTTTGGCCAGGAATCCTGAGGGTCTTTCCCTACCAGTTTGATTTTTTTTTTTGAGTTTTGATTAAAGGAGCCATCCCTTGATTAACTTCTTAAACAAGCCTGTTCACTGAATGGGAATTACCTCACTCAAAGTGAGAACCTGAAAAGACCTTAGCCTGAAAGGGACAGGGTCTCCCGTTGCATCTTGGGTCATCTCCAGTCGTCCTGATGGACATCTGGCTACTGGACCCAGATGGCTCTGGAGGAGAAAGTGAGGCTGGTGACCTTGCACAGCCCTCCCTCACTCAAATCAAAGTCAACTGCAAGTCATGGCATCATTTCCCTGATGTCATGGTCCTCTTCGAGAACAAAGGACAAACATAAATATGACCTAATATATAAAATATATATTTATATGTAAATATATTTGAATAAATGTAATTTATATAAATATAAGTGTTTATAAATATATTTAAATAAATAAAATTTCTGTTATATGTAAAGCACATACATATATGGTTTTGTGATTTCTGAGGATTTTTAATCCTTAATATAAAGTAAGAAAAAATTAGAGAGAAATACTATCCGAAGTATGATGAAATGATGCTACTTTTTCTTTTAAGCATACCAGAACTCACACATCCAAGTGCATATTGTCTTCCAACTGTAGAAGGCTTTATACTTTATTTCTGTGCTACTGCAGATATCCAAAACATTTTGGGAAAACTTCTTTTAAAAATTGCTTTTGAAGAAACTTTACTAGGTACCCACCATACCCCTTCCCAAAAACAAATAAACAAGTAGTGGTCTCATTTTCCAAACAAGACCATTCTTCCTTGGTCTGCTACTTTGTCTGTCTCCTTCACTTTCACTCTTAGCAATAACCTTCCTCTGCCATACAGATTTGAATCAGCAGCCAGAGAAGCTCTGCTGGTACTGGAAGGAGCTAAGATAGCCTGGTGAGGGCTGTCCAAGTTGGGGAAGGAGCCCCAGAGCCCCAATAAGGGGAACAGGGAAAAGAAGGGAAAATACAGAGGACAGAATGATTAATAAGCTCCTCTGTGGACCATATGTAATAACTTTAGGGGTGATTGGCTATAATTTTGAATGAATGCCCATTAACAATGGTGGGGGAAATGATAGAACCACAAAATAACAGAGCCTGTGATAGTGGTGCCTTTTCTTTTTGGATTTAAGAAATGGTATTTGGTTTTTTTCTGTGACTTTATTCTGGTGTTCCATATTTCTATATTTGTGTAGGACGCTGATGGCCATTTTCACCAGGTGTGGTATGACAACCCGAAGAGCATTTCTTTAAAGGCAGCATTTGTAAGGGATCACGGCTTACGGGGCATTGGGATGTGGAATGGGAACTGTCTTGACTACTCTGGGGATGTAGTAGCCAAAGAGCAAACTGAAGATATGTGGAGGGCCTTAAAGGTAAACGGGTGAAAGGGCTAATTAAGAAATGCAGCTCAGTCATGGTTTGGAGTTACACATCTTATTTCTTGAAAAAATAAGTAATTTGTTAATGTTTTCTTTCCAAATAGTTCTATTCTGTTGTGAAGCATTTTGATATTTGGTGTACTAATAGAACTAATTGGATTGTCAGGTTAATGCTTTTAAGTTGAATTTCAAACATATATTTTGATCATTTAAGAAACACAAAAGTTGAGAGATGAGTCTATCTTTCAGTATGAAATAATCTTCTTTATTTTATAAGATGTTTTATCTGTCACTTAATAAACCGGTATTTTTCATAATTTTATTATGTTCATGTCTTTTTGTCCATGATATTAACATGCATGCTTACATATTTATAAACTATGCAAAAAGCTCTAAAACTTGTAAAGGGAAACCTAGTTTGCTTAGGACAGATTAAAAAAAATACCTATTCTCTGAAAAGCAATTCACTCTGTAATTTTATTTGTCCAACAAACCTAATATTAAAATTGATATAGAATGTCTTCTCCTTAGGGCCAATGCATTGTTAAAGGGAGGATGGGATATTGGCTCAGTGATTCTTCTCCCAAAGTAGCCCCTCGGTGCCCTGTGAGACTTGGTTTTGCTTCATCCCAACCTCTAGACAAGTGACTCTAAGATAAAAGATAGAGAGTTGGCCCAGGGAATTTAAAAAAGATAATCTTTTAAACTAGTATGGTGATATTGCCAAAGTTTTCAGCTAAATTATGCTTTTGAGACAGATATTTTCAAGAAGAATTTTATTATTATTAAATTTACTATAGGGATAACTTAGTGGATAATCTGATATTATTCTTATGCTATTCTTGATGAAACAATTCTCCTAAGATCCTTTTCTGTGCATCTATAATTTATTCATTGACGGCCTTATTGCTAAGGTGTGTGTTTTAAATTTACAATATTTTTACCCATTGGGATTTTGCTTCTAACTTTAACCTCATGACGTTAGTTTATGAACTGATGTTTCCCTTCCTAAAACACAGTAGTTTAACGTTTAGAATTTTCCTAAACCTTTAGCTCGGTTTCACTTCAGGACCCTCTGCTTTTTCATATGGTAAATTATAAAGACAGCAGCTTTATGTCAAATGTATTATTTCCATTTTGATAGCATTGGCTGTATAACTTTCTAGGGACATTACAAACCTATTCCTATGAACCCTGGACTAACATAAATCCAGTCTTTCTTAACTGTTTTTCCTGTTAATCAGAATAAAAGCAGGTAAAATTAGGCCATCCTTTCTGGCTCTAGGTCATATATACGATCTCTGCTTCCAATTTACATGGCTGCTTACAGCAGAGAACCTGGAGCATCCAGTCCAAAGGATGATGTTTCATAGTCTATTTTGAATTATTACTGATGGTTTCTATGCTTCTAAAATATGTTAATAAGGCAGCTCTTTGATACTAATCCCAGGAGTTTCCTCTGAGTGCCTCAGATGGTAAACTCAATTCCCTCAGTCTTAGATTCTTAGGCTGCTGTTTAGTTAAAATAAAATAAAGGATTATTCTTTTAATTATCAAGGTTACATTAAAAAAAATCAATGTAGCCTTTTGTACCAAGAAACGGTGGTTTGCTAAGACTAATAATGGACCTTTATTCTTAACTCCTAGATGAATTATGTTTAAACCCAGCAATTGAATAATGAAATACTTTACTGTAAAATTAAGTCCAGTCATCTTGAAATACTTAAAAATAACTAAATAATGCCCTGAACAAATTACTTGGCTTTGCTCTCTCTCTCTCTTTCTCTCTCTCCCTCTCTTTCTTTCCCTTCCTCCCTTCCTTCCTTCCTTCCTTCCTTCCTTTCTTTCTTTCTTTCTTTCACCAAAGCTACTCTCAAAGTTCATCTCCCAACTTGTGGAGGGGCTGTGATCTGTCTCAGTGGAAGGAATATCCACTCTGACAAAATCACAGATCCTCAAAGTATTGAAGAAGTATACTGTGCTTAACATTTCCTGAGTCACTCTATAAACTCAGTATGAAAAAAATAAAGGAATAGAAACACAAGGCTTATAAAGAAACATTGGCAAAAACAATGGATGGACAGTCTTCAAATAAGTCTAAACATTATGAAAAAGAAGACAGTTCTAAGTAAATACATTTGACTGGGAGCTCAAAGATGCCTTCATTTTCTTCTGTTCCAGTTCCATTTTTAATGTTCGTATGTCTGAAATTGCTTGTTTTCTCATCTGCAAAAAAGAATTGGAGACTGTAAAGGAAGGCTCCCAGATGAGATCCGGGCTGAAATGATTTTAAGTGCCTTTCAATGATTAATTAAATCTCACATTGGCATTCTGAAGGCAGTCACAATAGTCATACAGTACAGTACAGCAGCTGCCATAATTAAGCAGCAGTTCCAATGGCCTTCTGTGTTCTCATCCCCTAACTGACACCATTGTCCTCTGTCTACTGCCTTTAACTTCCAGGGGACAAAAACTAGGTGGCTGAACTGTAAAATTTTACGATGATATTCATAGCTAGTTTTTTTTTTTTTACTGTAACAATGAAAGACCAGATACCAGTTTTTTATGTTCTCTGCTCAGATTTCAAAATGAGATCTCACTAAATGACAGTCTTTTAATAATAACGAATAGCCAATATTTGGATAGGGCTTTAAGGTTGATGAACTGATTTACATAGGTTATCTCCTGCCCACTTAACATACTAGAAGGTATGGATTTGTCATTGAAACACACACTGGAATAAATGCCTATTAAGTCCTATTTGAATGCCTTATCTTGCCATAGAGGTGGCATTCCCCACTACCATGTCAGTAGATCAGAAGCTTGGGCAAGTACCACCATATTGGAAAGGGTTCACACGTGGGCTTGGTAGTGAATAACTGTCTATTGTCTGTCCTCACACTATTTAGAAACCAACTGCCAGGTTGGCGACAGGATAATCAATTTTTTGCTCACAATAAGTCCTGAAAACCATAGGGGAGTTCTGATCTGCATTGTGGAAGGAATATCCACACCTGTGAAACCAATAAAGTATTAATGTAATACAATGTTGCTTAAAACTAGATAACAATACCTTTATTGTGAAGGTGGTGCAAGGATCTTTTTAAAGAAATTTCTTGGTAAATCAATTTGGATTATGTCTCACAATTATTTAAACTTCGAGGTTTCCAAAGCACTTTGCTTACAGTCTCCCCATGAGGACGGTAGTAGAAGAATTATCCCCATTTTAAACTCATGCTCACAGTGGTTGTGACTTGTCCTTAAGTGAGGCAGTGTTGGACTTATTGGAAAATGTCCTTACTACCTGTGTGACCACATGCAAGTCACTTAAACTTTCTGTTTTTTTCATCTGTAAAATGCGGATAATCCAAGTGTTACCTAGTTCACGAGGTGATTGTGAAGCTCAAATGAAAATATTATTTTGCAAACTTTAAAGCATTACATGTGTCTGTTATTATTATTATTATTGTATTTGGTCATTCTGTGAGTAAAGATCAGCCCAGAACTGAACCCAAGCCTTTCGACCCTGGGGCCAGTGCCCTCTTCCATACCACACTGCATTTCGTAATATTGCAGTCAGCCTCCAGCCAGATATTTACCATTAAAATATTTATTTTCGCTGGGTGATCTCACTGGTCACTGTGGTTGACATACAATTGATTTGACCGTGTCAGTTAGTACTGATTATAAGGAAGGACCAATGATCAGGTACAAGGTCCTTAAAGAGAATCTAAAAAAAAAATTTTTTTTCTTCTATCGCCCATTTATATGCTGGTGTATTTATAAGTCAGGATGTCCTGTCAAAAATAGACAAATGTATACAAGTACACCCTTATGCTTGGGGGCAGCTGGACAGAGCCATGGTTAGAGCACTGAGTCTGGAATCGAGAAGACCTGAGTTCAAGTGTAGCCCCAGACACTTAGCAAGTCACTTCACCCTGTTTGCCTCAGTTTCTTCATTTGTAAAATGAGCTGGAGGAGGAAATGGCAAACCACTCCAGTGTCTTTGCCAAGAAAACCCCAAATGAGGTCACAAAGACTCAGATGTGACTGAACGACAAAACCATCCTCAGTCCCTGCACTACTAGTCCCTCTTGTTTTAATATTAAGTATTTTAATTCTTTGTAACGGGGTGAACTAAGTGACAAACTAAATATGGTATATGTGATAATTCTCTATTAGCAAGAATATTTGATTAAGCTAGAATGCCACATTCCTCATTTATAATAGATAACAGAATTTAGGATGATGTTTTAGTTACATATTAATCATATGTACTCAAAATAGGTCCAAAATCTCTACTTGGCAAAATTTCCTATTAACCTTTTTCGAGCCTAGAGCATGTTACAGACTTTAAAAGTAGTAAAACTGCATTTCTTCCAGAAAAAAAAAATTCCAAAGCTCTGAAGTTTCACTAATTAAGATGAATTTTCTGCCTCGGTCTATGCTCAACAGTGAGCATTGACTGCTGGACTTTAATCTTTTTAGCCAAGTAGGACTACTTAAATGATCTAACACCCCAAATTCAGCACCTATTTGTTTGTTGAGAAGAGTTTATCTTGCTGGATCACAAAATAATCAACCCTAAGTATCATCTTACAATACAAGGTAAATATAAAAAATGTTGTGTTTTAAGGAATAGTTTATGGTATGAATAGAAAACAAAATCACCTTAATTTCTATCATGAGTTTCATTTTGTCAGTGTCCAGTTTTCTCTTCAGTTGGTCAATTGCATGCTGTACTTCAGTGATCTGGATTATAAGGTTATTCTGTGAAGTAGACAAATACACGCATTTTTACTTATCCCAGAATCACAGAATTCAGAGCTAGGAGGAGACCTTCAGAGTCATTCAGTCTAACCTTCCTCATTTAGAAGTGAAGACAGGCTTAGAAAAAGCAAATGATTTGCCTAATATGCAGGTATGACATGTCTATAAGATTTTTATTGGGGAGAGGAGTCTGGGAAGATGGCGGAGTAGGTCAGAAAATTCCAAGCTCTCAAGACTTTCCCCCACAAAAGAGTTAAAATAGCACCTTTGGGTGAACATAGTGTGGGTGGAGACAAAGAAGAACAGGGGCACAACCAGGATCTTCCTGGGACAGTTTGAGAAGATCTGAAGAAAAATCCCAGGACCAGGTTTGGTCCTGGCAAGGAGTAAACACCTCCAGGCTAGGTTCCATTTTAACAACAAGCTGGTAAGCCCCTTAAACAACTAGTGGCAAGCCCTGGGGTTAGTTGGTCTGAGAGGCTGCCTCTGCCCCAGCCACAGGAATTTTTCACTCCAGGATAGATTGAGGGAACCTCTGCTGCCAAGGAATGTCAGACCCAGCTGTGCTGCAAAGAGCGGTGGGGGCAAGAAGGAACCAGCACAGGCCCGGTGAGTGCAAAAGCAGTGGGGCAGAAAGCCCCTGGCTGTGGGCACTTACAGGAGGTTGGAGGTTTGGCTTTGGTTCCAGGCTAGAGGAGAGAACTGAAGATTTGAGGCAAGAGGCATCATTTCCCACACCCCAGGGCTAGGGATGATTACAAAAATCAAGTTATTGCCACAAAAAAAGTGCACAGGCAAAGGAGAAAGAATCCAACCACAGAAAGCTGTTATGGGAATAGTGATTACCGGGGTTCATCTTGAGAGGAGGATATTGAAGTAAAGAAACCCCCAAAGAGCAGTGTCAAATTATCACTTGCCCAAAAAGAATTTATAGAAGATCTTAAAAAAGACTTTAAAAATCAAATGACAGAAATGGAGGAATAAACTAACAAACATGAAAATAATCCAAGAAAAACAAGAAGGTTATGAAAAAAAGTCAACCAATTAGAAGAGGAGATCCAGAATGTCAAGGAGGAAGATGAGACCTTGAAAATTAGAATTGGGCAAAGTGAAGGCAGTGAAATTATAAGAGATCAAGAAATAATTAAACAAAACATGAATAATGAAAAATAGAAGAGGAAGTGAAACATAAGAAAAACAACAGATTTGGAGAACATATCAAGAAGAGAAAATAATAAAAATAATTGGAATAACTGAAAGTTATGATCAAAAAAATAATCTTGGTACAATAATACAAGAAATAATTAAAGAAAATTGTCCTGAAGCATTAGAACAAGGCAAGGAGGTAGAAATAGAAAAAATCCATTGAACACCACTTAAAAGAGATCCTACAAGGAAAACTCATAGGAATATCATAGTCAAATTCCGAAAACCCAGCTCAAGGATAAAATATTAAAAGCATCAAGATTAAAACAATTTAAATATGATGGTGCTGCAATTAGAATTACACAAGACCTAGCAGCAGAGATATTAAAGGACTGCAAGTCTTGGAACACAATATATCGAAGAGCAAAAGACCTGGGGCTCCGGGAAAAAATATCATACCCTTCAAATTTGAGTATTATCTTGAATGAAAAAATGGACATTTGATAAACCCTCAGACTTTTGAGACTTTGTTAAAAAAAAATTCTCAACTTAATAGAAGATTAGACATACAAGAACCAAGAAATACATAAGGTACATACCAAAGACTGACTATAAGGGATTCATAAGGACAGACTGTTTATCTTTTATATAACACAAAATGTAAAATGTATGTCTAACATTCTTATCAATAATTGTTGAGCACATAAGAAAGAGGGGGATAAACCTGACTATGATATGAATCTAAAAAGCAAAACCTTTTAGAAACAGCTAAAAAAGAGTAACTATTTTATACAAAAGAGATGCAAGAAGAAGAAAGGATACCGAGGATTTAGACAGGGGAGGAGGGCTGGAAGTTCTTGTAACCGACTTTCACCAGGAAAGGGTTTAAGAGGGAACAATACATATATACTTAGAAGAGTATAAAGTCTTATAAATTTAGAAGAAATAAAATGGTAGGGGCATAGTGAAGGGAGAGAGGACAAGGGAGGGATTTTTAGAGGGGAGAATGGGAATAGGTAAAAGGGTGTTTAGATAAATGGGAATGGGGGGATAGGGGAGGGATCCTTGGAGAGGGGAAGGCAAGCAACAGGAGGGCAGGGTGGTTGGTGGAGGAGGGGGGTAGGCAAGTAATAGGAGGGTGATGTAGCAGGTACAAGTAAAGTAGAGGAGGCAGGAGGGATAGGAAACAAGAGATACGTACAAATATAAAAACAAAGATCAGGAATAGAGTATGTTTGGGAAAGTATATGTCTATATATGCATGTATACATGTATAAGTGTATGTATATATCTGTGTGTGTATGTCTATACCAAGAAACATCTAAACTATATTGTAGCCTTCTGGGAGCATAGGGGAGAGGGAAAAAAAGAACAAAGTTAAAAAGTGCACGGCAGAGAACAAAAGAAAACACAAGGAAGCAAAGAAAAGATAGACAATTCTCAACATGAGGTGTATTATTTATCATACAGGCTTTCTTGAAATGAAAATTTATTGTTATATATTTTGAATCCTCTCTTATGTTCTGCTATGCACATGACATGCTTTTTTTCTTTCTTTGTATTTAAGTTTCAATATTTAAGTTTATGATATGTTTTTGTTTCTTTTCTCTATTCTGTATTTGTGTTTTGGTAAAATTTAAAAATATATTTTTATTTCTTTATAATTAGTTGCTGCAATTCTTGACAAACCCTTATGATGCTCTGTCGTCTGATTTTGGAATACTTCCATATGTCCCACAGAACCGTTCACTTCCTTCTTTTATCTTGCTTTGTTGCCAAAGTTAGACTATATCCTCAAGATGAATTGCATCTCAATTAATATTTGGGGTCATTTTTCAGGATGATTTCCATTTTAGACATGTAACATTTGATGTGATATGATATACAAGTGGAAAAGTCTACTAAGCCCCTGGAAATATGTGATTGGAATTCAGAAAAGGGTCAGTTCTTGAGATCTAGATTTGGGAATTGTCCACACAGATGATAGCTGAAGTTAGGAGAGTTGAGGAGTTCTTACAGGGAGAACAGGGTCAAGGATTGAGACTTGTGGACACTGACATTTAGGTGATAGGAGGAAGATCCAGTAAGGAAATGGTAATGTGTTGGGTAGAGTTTAAAGAGGAAGTGGGTGATCAGGGTATCCAATGCTCCAGAAAGATTCAAAAGAAAAGACCATTTTATTTAGCAAGTAGGGAGTCACAGACCTTTCTGAGGAAAATTTCAGTTGCAGGGACATAAGCCATATTCAATATAAATTACTAATTATGAATCCTGTTGCTTCAGAAGGCAAAGGCCTGAGGCAGAATGACTAATCAAGCAACTATGAAGCACCCTTCTGTTGGAAGACCTGTCACTAACTGTCACAGGTTTTCACAGTGGTAAATAGAGGATCTAAAATATTACTTAGTGTCCTCAACAATTCCCTAAGACTATAAGCTGTGGATAAATTGTTAAGCCTTTCCATACCAGGGCGTATGTAGGTGAAATCACAAAGCCCAGCCAAAAAAGAAACAAAAAAAAAAAACCCAAGACCCAAACCATAAGACACATGTAGCCATGAATTCTACGTCTCTAGCTCTCTGTATAATTGGAATTTTCAACACTGAATCAAGCAACTGAGGAAAAAGTAATAACAATTCTTTTGATTAGGGCAAATTAGTAGATGAGTCAAAGTCAGCAGACTTTGTTGTTAGGACACAGAGGGAAGTCATTTGTTTTAAAGGGAAAAAGAGAACTATTAGGAAAATTGAGTAGAAATGTATGCTAAACTCTCTCTATTAGGCAATTATACCTGTGGGAAGCATTTCTGTTCAGACTATGGGAATATAATAACCAAGGCGTTACAATTGACCTGATGGCAATGTATTCTGATCTCAAACAACGTTTCTAGAAGGAAATAGATTCCTAAGTTCTAACCTTGCAAACCCAAATTATAAAGCTATGATGAGTGGAAGTGTATAGGAGTGGACAGAAAGCTGGTCTTAGAGTTAGGGGGCCCTGAATCCTAGTTCTGCCTCTGAGACATACTTGTGTCAATCCAGGCAAGTCCTTTAACTTGCAGGAAAGTTATGCACTGGTATTAGGAGAGGAGGTTTCCTCATTGAGGCATTCCCTATACCAATAAATCCATAGCTTTAAGCTAATTATAGCATCCAATGGACCAACCAAAATTCATTGTTCCATAAGAGAAAATGTAATTGTTCTGGTTCAAGCTAATTAACATTAACAAATATTAATTAAACACCTACGACGTGCAGGTCACTGTGAACACTCGGAAGACACAAGAGGAAAAATGGCTGTAGGGCCTCCGTTTTACCGGGTGGAGTATAAGGAGAAGGCAATGACTGGGATTTGAGGAGGTAAAGGGCACTTTTTGCTGAGGTAAACAAGGAAAGCTTCACTTGGGAGATGTTCCTTGAGTTGAACCTTGAAGAAAAAGGATTTCAACAGGCAGAGACAGGAGGGAACGAAGCCCAGGAATAAGGCACAGCCCTCGTGAATGCACAGAGATGGGAGAAAGTATCCTCAGCCTGGAACCCTGCAGATGAATGGAAGGAATGTGGCCTAAGGCTGTAAAAGCAGACCTGGGCTACATCGTAGAGAGCCCTAAACGTCAGACAACAGGGAGGCCTGGGAGGTCCTGGACTGGGAGTGAAAGAGTTGGGCCTGTGCCCTAGGAAATGACTGGCAGGTGTGTTAGGCCAGTATGGAAGGGGCAGGGTGACTAAGCTCCTCATTTAGCTGAACCCTAAGCACTTATTTTTAAGGGGAATGACAATAAGTTTTAGGGACCTTTTCCCGCGGTTCTACTGGTTTTTCTCCCTACTCAAGATCCCTCCTCAGTGTGCAGGCCCTGTACCAAGGCCAGTTCAGGAGTCCATTCAGCAAAGGCAAGGAAGCGAAACATGTTGAGCCAATAGGGAGCTCCCTGATGAGGCAATTGTGGAGCCTGATCTGCCAGCTCGGTTCAGGCCTCTACATGAGTGATTTCAGAACATTTGTTGGCCTCTAATTCCAACTTTCTGCTTGGGTTTATTTGTTTATTTATTCATTCATTTGTTTATTACACTTATCTTGAACTTTCCTGTAAAGGACCTTTGCTGGATCTTAAACCTCACTGTATTACTGTTCTAAACTTTGAGTGCAAAGATGGTAAATGTGCCCAGGTCATGATACCTTGTTAATTCTCAAAGGACTTACACCCTCCAACCCCAAATGCAATCACCGTCTGAGACTGGTACTTCTAGCTTTTAATCTTGGACCACCTGGTAAATTACAGTAGTCCACAGTATTCACTAAGATTTATTTAATGGAGGATATAACCTGGTGGACCTCTGCCCTGGAGAATGAAAGGAAAGTGGCTAAGGTTTTGTTCTGTAAAAGTTCTGAGAAAGTGCTAAAAATGTTAAAAAGACAGCATACCATAACTTCCAATCTACTAAGAGTCAGAAATATTTAATGGAACTATGAATTGATCTAAGTTAAAAGTAACATTCAAAAATCAATTTAAACTGTGGTGTTATCAGGTTATAAATATGTCCCCGAAGAGGAATATTAGCAGTTCCAATGTACACACTCTTAAAAAAAAATCCATCTGAAATAGAAAAATTACCAAAGGGCCGTGAATTATTGTACCTTTGAGTCTTCCACATTTGCCAAATTCTTTGGCCGCATCTTGATCTCCCTAGCTTCTAGCTGCATGAGCAATTTTTTATAATAAAGTTCTAAATCTTCTTGAAGTTTAGTTAAAACTTCCTCCAACGAAGCTGTGATTTTCTTGGTTTCAAAATATTTTTTCTTCCAAGCTTCCTGGGCTATGAATAAAAGCAAAATTGGTATTCAACTTATATTATCACATACTTGTACAGCTTAACAGTTCAATAATAATAATTAATATTATTAATAATTAGAACAATTGATCCCCTTCATGTTACAGATAAGGAAACTGAGGTACGTAAAGTTTAAGTAATTTGTCCACAGTCACACAGTAGCAAAGTGAGGACCAGAACTCAAGACTTCTGACTGAATCCTCCCTTTCTGGAAATCACTAATAGCAAATACTAAAAATGATAATTATATTAAAAGTTCTTTTCTACTGATTCTTTTTCACAAGATAGTTTGAGGTCATTATCTATTTATCTTGTCCCATGAAAGTAAAAGATGCACTATCCCATTCCAGGGGGTTTTCCATTGGAGTTCATCATGGCTGACTAGCTATGTCTGTATTAGTCAATGAATAATTATCTTTTTGGGAGCTAGATCTTCATCCTTCTTATGATTGTGAAGTTAACAGATTCAGCCCCACTGGTATCTAAGAGACTTGTCAAAAGTCTATGTTAAAGACTATGTTAAACGTCCACCACTATGATGAATCTTTGGTGGGGGCGGGGTTCATTTTATCATGGTATAAACACTGTTGAAATGGATGAATATTCATATTTCCAAGATGCTGTTGTATTCTCTTTTTTCCTGTTTGTCCTCCATTTACTTTCTCACCAACATTTAGTCATTTGAATCTCAGTAATAGTGCTTTATATGGCATTATACCTGAATGACTATTTGTTAAGGAACCGTTATTTCGATATATGATAAAACTTAGGAAAATACTGTTGCTGATTTTACAAACATGATTTGTGCTCCTGGGGGACTTGGTGCTAGATCCTTCACAGAGGACAAGCTTCTAGACACATAGAAGCAGCAATCTTCCTACATCTACTGAAAGTAAGCCCTTCACAGAAACTTTTTTTCTTAAATTTCTGAGAGGTAGGGAAGTATAGTGAATAGAGAGTTGACCTTGGAATCAGCAAGGTATGAGTTCACCTCCTTCCTCTGTGATCATGGGCAATTCACTTAACCTCTCTCAGGGATCCAGGCAACTTTTAGTAATTATAAGGTACAGAAGAGTTGCCAGTCTACACCAGCGGAGGGAGTTTGCACATTAGGAGTTCCAAAGAAATCACAGTCCCAGCTGTAGACCCTACCTACCTCTTTGCCCTCATTTGGAAAATATAATTTCATTTTTTTAGAACCTTTGTGAGGTCATAAGAAGGAGCTATACTATTCACATGTTACAGAAAGGAAAAATGTTACAAAACATAACTTGCTTAAAGTCACATAACTATTTGGGAATTTGGAACCAGATCTCAAATGTTCTGTGAATTGAATTACATGAAGTGGTGTACTGAAAAAATAGGTTTAGAGTAAGATCTTACACCATCTACCACAATAATCTCCAAATAGATACTTGACATATATAAAAGGTCACATTATACATACATATACACATATGTACATATGTATATATAAATATATGTGTGTGTGTATATATAAAGAGAGGAGAAAGAAGGAAGGTAAGTTTCAAAACTATGGTTAAAGGAAGCATTCTTAACTAAACATGGGATGGTGGTGAACAAAGAAAAAATGGATAATTTTGATTACATAAAATTGAAAAGTCATGTGAGAATATACAAACTAGGATTAGAAAAAGGTCAGTTAATTGGGAAAAATCAAACAGTAGGTATCTCTGATGAAGTTCTGATACTATATACTATATGTGTGTGTGTGTGTGTGTGTGTGTGTGTCCTTGATATAAATGCACACAAAAACAAAAACTACTCCCCCCAAAATAAGTGGTCAAAGAATATCAACAGGCAGTTTACAAAGGAAGAAATGCAAGCTATCCACAAAAAAGGAAAAATGGCTCCAAATTATGAATAAGAACAATGAAAACTCTTAGATTTCTCCTCACTACCACCAGATTGGCAAAAATGACAAAAGATGAAAATGTCAAATTTTGGAGGGGCTTTGGGATGACAGGCATACTAATTCACTGTGGATTGAGCTGTGAATTGTTCATACAGTTTACGAAAACAATTTGGAACTCTATCCAAAGAGTCAATAATTGTATCATACCCTTTAAACCCACAAAACCCCTGGAAGGCCTGAACTCTAAAGGGTCAAAGACAAAGAAAGAGGGCCAATGTGTACAAAAAAAATTTAAAGTAGCACTTTTCTGTGGTGGCAAAGCATTAGAAACAAAATGGATGCCCATTCAACTAGGTAATGGCCTGAACAAATAATGATAAGTGAAAGTGATCCAACATTACTGTGCTATAAAAAATGATATGTGAAAAGTCTAGAAAAATTTGGGAAGATTTGCATGAACTGATACAGATTTAAGTTAGCAGCACCAGGAGATCAAGCTACACAAAGACCACAATAAGGTACTGGAAAACCAACTTGAAAAACTTAAGAGCTCTAATCAATGCAATAAACAACCGTGGCTTCAGAAAAGTTAGGGGAAATTTTGTCTTCCCCTTACCAGCAAGAACGAGAAGAATGTGTTAGAGGTGCAAAATGAGTCCTGTGTTTTCAGACATGGGGGATGTAATGATATGTTTTGTTTGACTATACTGTATATGTTACGAGGGTGGGTGGGCTATATTGGGGTAGGGGATGTGAGGCAGAGGGAAACTATAAGAAAAAAAGAAGTGAGAATAAAGCAAAAAATTTTAAAAGGGAAGAAACAAGGCAATTTTTTACTACCTTGCTAAATTTAATATACACTTTTAAAAATGAACTTTAGAGAGCAGATGTTTATAGCTACATGTACAATCCTCTCACCACCTTTTATTTGTGTATTTTAATGTTTCTGGTGGTAGATGATTCAGTTCTTAATAAAAGTCAACAAGGAGTTCTACATTCTTTCCACTAGATCTTTAGTGCCTTAAACAAAACTGTTAAATTTCTACATGAAAAAATAAATCATAAAAAAATTTCATCTCCCTAATCTGAGTGGAAACCTCAGTTAGGGTTGATATTTTTTGAATAGCCCTTTCTTCTTAATGTAGTAGAATGAAATAGATTTATAGAATTCTAGAACCAGAAAGGACCTTAGAGATTATTATAATAGATTAGAGATTATCTATTATATCATATATATATATATTAATCAATATATATCAATTATATATATTACATCATATATATGCATATATATCATAGAGAGGACAAATGAGACCCCTAAAGTAAAATGACTTGCCCAGTGTTGTAAAACTGACAAAAGAGGTAAAACAAGGCTATGAATACAATTCAATAAACGGTTTCTGGTTTTTTTTTTAGTGGACACTATGTGCAAAGATACTGTTATAAACTCTGGGGCTATAAAGAAGACATTTACAATCCCTCCTCTCAGGGAGCTTACATTCTACCGGTATCTAGACTCCGCTCTAAACTCATATCCAGTCCCATGCAGCTGGCAGCAGCAGACAGAACACTGGGCTTGGAATCAGGAAGATCTGAGTTCAAATTCAGCCTCAGACACTTATTAGCTGTGTGACCCTAGAGAAGTCACTTAACCTCTGTTTGCCTCAGTTCCCTCAACAACAAAAGGTGGAAAATAATAGCACCTGCCTCCCAGGGTTGTTGGCAGGATCAAATGACAATAATTGCAAAGCACTTAGCACAGAGTCTGACACATAATATAGTAAGTACTCTATCAATGTTAGCTACATATATATGGGTACAAACATACATATATACATACACATACATATATACGTGTGTGTGTGTGTGTGTGTGTGTTTGTGTAAGGTAGCTTTATTTCAGAGGAATTTTCAAAGAATTTCAGATGTGGAAAGGATCTCAGTAGCTAAGTCATCTAATCCATACCTCAAAGAGTCCCCACTAAAAAATACTTGATAAGGGGTCATCTCACATTTTCTTGAGGACTCCAGTTATGGTGGCGGTCAGGGAAACCTGCCACTTCCCATGGCTGCCCAGCTCACTTTGGGATTATTCTAGTGGTTAGGCACTCTAATCTAAATCAGCCTCTTTGACGTTCTACCCATTGCTCCTACGCCCTCCCTAGGGGACCGTGTGGTACATTTCTAATCCCTCTTCCATAGGACAGCCCTTCAAATACTTGAAAACAGCTGCCATGTTGCTTCTTAGTCTTCTCCCAGTTCTTTCAGAATTTGAGGTCATTCTAATTGTCTTTCTCTGAATATTCTCCAACTTATCAACGTCCTTTATGTTCTGTGGTATCCAGAACCCAACAAAGTTCAGATAAGGTCTGAGCAGGACAGAGCGCAGGGAAGCCTCCTTATGCTTGAAACCTATGCCTCTCAAATTAGTCAAACAATGGATTACCTCTTGGGGCTTCAATACACCACTGTTGATCATATTGATCTTGCAGCTTACTGAAACACCCAGATCTTTTTTTTAAACAACAAACTATCTGACCATGGTAGAAGACAGCATCTTCTACCTATAAAGTTAATCTTTTGAACGCAAGCGTAGGATTTTACATTTATCACTATGACATTTCACATTCTGAGATTCTGCCCAATGACCTAGCCTGTCAAGTTCAGTTTGGATTCTAATTCTGTCTTCCAGGGTGTTAGTGTGCTCACTGATGGGTGTCATCTCCACCTTTGACAGGGATGCTGTCTATACACCTGTGTCTAAATCACTGATAAAAATATCAAATGGCAGAGAACAAGCACAGATCCCCGGGGTATAAGATTGGAGACACTCTTGCTTAAGGTCACACTGAAAACGACTTTGCTGACTTACTTCATCCAATAGAGAACACAAGACCTGCAATTCCTAAAGCAGTACACCAACTTTTTGGGGAAAATTCCATTTGAGGGGCATTAGATCTTTGCATGTCACTTCCTGATGATATGTACAGTGTCCCCATGTAACACGTTTTTCATACTTTTAAAAATAACATGAAGGATTACATCTGAACATTTATCACTAGCTTGTGGTTTGAATCTGGCTACATACACCATTACTATGTGACATTATTTTATTTTGATTTTGTGTTATCTGTTGGAAGGTCATTGATAGAATGGTAAGACAAAATATGACTATCATATTTTATATTATACCCCTGTAAAACAAGTGATGGGGGCAGAGGGGTACTTCTAAACTTCATTAGGTACAACTGTTTTAATCTTGTACCAAATGCTATGATACTAAAAACAATGAAACACTAATTAAATTTTATGTTTATTTTAACAGTGCAAGCCTTAAATATTATGTTTGCTATAAGAGATCTAATAAGTATACCACGATATCTTTTCATTTTGCTTTGTTCAAATAAAGTTTTAACTTTTTTCAACAGTTCTTCTCTCGTCTCTTCCAAATGACATCTTTCTTCCTTTACTTGCTTCATTTGTTGCATAATCTTGAATCCTAAGGAAGTGCAAACCACATTCATAAATATCTGGAAGCTTAAGGAGGCCAAAGTCTTCCCCAGTTAGAAAAACAAACCACACCTTGACAGTTATTTTCTTTGTGACTATACAGTATTTATTTACCTCCATGGCAAATGTTCCATCTCAGGTTCTGAACATGATATATAGAAAGTAATACATAAAGGGAAGGTGAGAACCATCCAAATGAAATACATTTGCATTCACAGGATTTATAAAGCACGTATTCTGGGAGTACATTCTAATTCTTTTCATTAAAATGTATATATGGAACTACAAATGCAGTCACATATTAGACACTGTTTCAATGGCAAGTGGCCATGCTTACATTTTTAAAGTGAGTTACTTTAATAAATATTGGGGTGGAAAATATAAGACTTTAATTAAATAAGGAAAATCAGATTTAGCATCTATTTTTAATGTAGCAACATTATTTACTAATAATTAACAGGGCATTTCTTTGAGCTTCACTTCTTAGTCACCTACATGATGGAATCTCACAGTACTTACTCTCATTTTGTAACACAGAGGTTTCAAGTATTCCTGGAGCAAAAGCAAGGAGGGGTAGCAAAGGAGGAGCAGAAGGACCCGATGGCTTGTCATAATCTTCGTCACCTAACTGTAACCAAACAAAATGCACAGCAGGGATCTTTCTTGAAATATTTGTCAAGAGAAAAAATTCCCCATTAACAAATTACCCAAGTTGCTATTCAGATGCAAAATCTTTGTAATATTGTCCAACATCAGTTATGTTAAATAGTTACGGTGCAGACCTAAGCATCCAAGTATAGGCAATGCAGACAGATGCATATTCTGGGGTAGTGGGGTGACCTCACGGAGTGCTGATACAAGTAAAACATCAAAGAGGAGACAAAACAGCCCGACACTATGGCCTGCATTGCATGTGCACCCTCCAAGAACCTGCTTCTAAGCACATCCTTGTCCCAGTTGTCCAGATCCAAAAGTGTCATCAGGGATGGGAATAGGCCATAAACACCAAAAATAAGGAAGTTTCTTCTCTTAGATTATTGGTCTCTTACACAAGGCAAATACACTGAAGCCAAACTGCATTCCTTCAAAATTACAGAATCAAAGAAAATTTGGAGGGTTGACATTTGCTATTATAAGGAATTAAAAATAAATCACTGTTTGCAAATATTCCAAAAAACTGTCCCAGTTTCTGCAAACATTCCCCAAAATAAGTTGCCTCATTGGACAAAGTGTATTAACTGATGACTGTACCAATTAATATTATGCATTGATTTTTTATGAGCTTGACAAATATTACCACACATGGGAATTTACACATATAAAGAACAAAAAAGGAATATATAACAAAACCATTAATCTCTATTTCATACAGTCTGTAATTTGTAAGCACATAACAGATTGACTCAGTAGTTCTAAAACTGTCCTGCTTGTCTTTGCCTCACCCTGAACCTCCTTTAGCTATGCCAATTTACTAATTGGCTGTTTAAGTAAATGTACTTTCAAAAACACCTTCCTTCTTGAAATAATTTATGTGGCAGAAGAAAACCGTTTGAATTCATTCTCCTAGATGTCCGGTAGAATGAGTATTGTGTGCCATCCCTGTCACCAAAATGAGTGAGAGAACTGCTTTGAATTCTATCTCCTTTGCCTAAAGGATGGAGAAAATTTAGGAGCAGGATGGCCTGGAAAAGAATTTGCTTTCAAACAAGGTCAAGATTGAACTGAATGTCTTCTGGAACATAAGTTCAAATACAGAAATAACAGGATCCTGAAAAGAAATGGAATGCACCTAACAAGGGTTGCTACTAATGTAAATACAAGTCTTGGAGCCTTAAAAGAAAATAAAAAAGAGAAGAAAACATCCTTTGTAGATTCTCCAAGCTCAATGCCACAGAGAGTAGTTATGATATAGGAACAATCGCATCAGAAACATCTGGAGGCTCCCAGCAGACATAATTAAGGAACCAATATTGAAATTCCTGGCATCAAATGTTTATTCCCAAACAAAAAGTATTTGTATAAACAATTGAACTAGTGATCTGAATACAAGCAAGCCAATTTGACCTCATAGGTATGACAGAGACTTGATGGGTTAAGAATCTTGATTGGAAAGGGCTCTGGAGGGATATTCTTTACTAAAATGAAACAGGAAAGGTAAACTCAGGGAGTCTTCTTTGCTGGAACCAGCTCACTCCCTCCAACCACAGGTGTCCCACAGGGTTCTCTCCTGGGCCCTCTTCTCTTCTCCATCTATACACTTCACTTAGTGATCTCAGCAAAAACCATGGATTTAATTACCATCTCTATGCTGACCCAACCTCTCTGCTGACCTCCAATCTTGCATTTCCAACACCTCAAACTAGACATCTAGTAGACATCTTAAACTCAGTATGTCCAAAACAGAACTCATCTTTCTCCCTAAGTCCTCTCCCTCTCTGATCTTCCCTATTACTGTAGGGGGTAACACCATGCTCTCAGTCTCAGAATCTGGGTGTCATCCTTCATTCCTCACTCTCTCTCACCTTCCCCCATATCCAGCCTGCTGCCAAGGCCTGTTGATTTTACCTTTGTAACATGTCTCCTACATTCACTCTTCTCTCCTCTGATACCGCCATCCACCTGCCGCAGGCCCTCATCACCTCATTCCTCAATTATTGCAACAGTCTTCAGGTGGTTCTGCCTGCCTCAAGTCTCTCCCTACTTTAATGCATCCTCCATTTGTCCACTAATGGTTTTCCTGAAGTGTAGGTCTGACCAGCCAATAAACTCTACTGGCTCCCTAGTGCCATCAGGATCAAATGTAAAATGCCCTATAACCTTGCTCTCTCCTCCCTTTCTAGTGTTCTTGCACCTCACTCCCCACTACATACTCTTCAACTCTGTGACACTAGCCTTCTGGCTGTTTGAGAAACAAGACACCCATCTCTTGTCTCTGAGCATTTTCTCTGGCCATCCCTCATGCTTGGAACACTCTCATCTCTGCCTACCAACCTCCCTGGATTCCTTTAAGTCCCAACTAAAAATCTCATCTTGTACAGGAAACCTTCCCCAATCCCTCCTAATTCTAGTACCTTCTCTGTTAATTATTTCTTATTTATCTTGCACATATCTTGTTTGTATATATTTGTTTGTTGTCTCTCCCATAAAGGTGTAGCTATTTGAGGGTAAGGACTATCTTCTGCTGTATCTCAAGAGGTTAGCCAGTGTCCAGCACACAGCAAACATTTGGTAAATATTTACTGATTAAGGAGAGTAGCACTGTATCTTAAGATATAATCACGTCAATATAGACAATCAGAAGGGGGAAAGATGGTGAGGGGCACTGAGACAAGTATCACTGGAGACAGAAACAGAGACAAAGTAGTGACTTCCATATATCATATGCCACTTGGATAGAAAGACAAAACAAGTGGAATTTGGATAACACATCACAGGCCTGGCATGGAGGCATTGTTAGGAGTGACTCCAGCTAGCTATAGAATTGTTCTTTTTTCTTTTTATAGGATTGCTCTTGCTGCCCAAAAGTGAGCGCTCCCACTCCTGACAGAGAAGCGATGGATTCAAGTTGCAGACATACACCTTCAAACACAAAATTTGTGAGAATTGGTTTTGCTCAAATGTGAATACCTGTTAGGAAGCTTTTGTTCTTATTTTTTCCTTTTCACTTTGGTGGGGGCAGGGAGAGGTGGAGAGCTAGCAATTAAATTGCAAAAAAGGGAGAGAGAGGGAGAGAGAGAGAGAGAGAGAGAGAGAGAGAGAGAGAGAGAGAGAGGGAGGGAGGGAAAGAGAGAGAGGGGGAGAGAGAGAGGAGAGAGAGAGAGAGAGGGGAGAGAGAAGAAAAGGAAAGAAAGAAAAGAAAGGAAAAAAGAAAAGAAAAAGAAGAAAAATAGGTCATTGAAAAATGTTCTTAAATGTCCAGAAGAGAACAGAAGGGAGGCCAGAAGGAATCCCAAACAATCAAGACAGCATGAAAGGTAACATGTTGAATTTATTATATATTTTAAAGGAAAGTCAAGCTATACACAAAAGTTTCAATTTTCTCCACAACCCTCTCTATTCTATTGTGTATGTGGAAGAGCTCATTTTAATTGATTTTAAATTCTAAATTTAAAAGTAAGGGCTTTTTTAAACCAAAGAAGAGTAGCTAATAATTTCTTGATTTGCCTGAGGATGATAATTTCATCCTCAGAAAGATACAGGAACCAAAAAGGGGAAATTTTATTCTTGAATTGTCTTACCAACAAAGAGCATCTGTTTGGTTGGGTAAAAATGATGGGAACCATGAGATGTAACCACTACATCTTAGAATTTGGGATAGAGAAGAGGTAAGTAGGTGCTACTCTGACAAGTGTCTTAGATTTAGGAGAAGAGGTCACATAAAGTTTATAGAAAGCATAGGCAGGATTCAATAGACTAAAATTCTACAAAGGGAGTCAATGTAGAGGGGAAGGGAAGCTCTTGAGAACGATATTCTGAAGACATAAATAGAAAAAATTCCCCTGAGGAGAAAAAGGGGCAGCTGTCCAAAAAGACTGATGTGGATAAACAGGGCACCTATTGACCAACTGAGACTTTTAAAAAATGTATGGAAGGTAACAGAACAAACAGAAAAACAAAGCAGGGCAGTAAGAAAAGTGCCAGACGCAAGAAATCTGAGAGCACTGCGGACAAGGACAAGGAAAATAAGTGATAACAAAAAGGGTTTTTTAGAGCTCTACTAAGAAAGGGCCTAGGAACAGAACAGGGTTAGGACTGCTCTTTAGGGCAGGTGCTACAATGATAATTGAATAGAGAAAGAAAGAATTGCCTATTATTTCACTTCATAATCTTTGAATTGGAAAGGACAGGACAAAAATGCAAATAGGTAGATGCAATCCTGAGCTATTGTCAAGGATCCTTGAAAGACTAAGGAAAATGGAAGATGGACACAAAGAGGCAGATGAAAAAAGTGATGCACATTCCAGCAGTCCTAGAATAATGAGAACTGAGGGAGGAAAGAGGGCAAACCTACTTCACTCCTACTTTTTCTTCTGTTTTTCTTCTACTATAGATAATGACCTTTTGAATAAAAAAAAGAACAAAAGTGTGTACAAAATAGTTTATAATCAATCAAGATCCATTTATTAAGCATCTATCATGTACCAGTCACTGTACTAAGTTCTGGGGATATAAAGACAAAATGGAACAGTCCCTTCCCTCAAGGAATTTACAATCTATAGGGGGAGACATGTTCACGTATATACAGAATAAATAAAAAATGAATACACTATAATTGAGAAGGAAACGCAGACCCAGTCAGAATGAACACAAGAGGCATGAAGAAAGAAGCCATAAGGTGACTTTTAAAGGAAAGTAAGGTCTAAAGAGGAGAGGGTGAGGTTAGAGTGCATTGCGGCATTGGGAACACTTCACGGGGGAGCTAGAAGACAGGTCATGTGTGTAAAGAGTAGCAAAAGGCTAGTCTGAATGGATAATAGTGTGAAGGGGAGGGATGTAGGAGAATGCCTATAAAGCAGGTTCACAGCAGTCTCTGGAGGGCTCTAAGTGCCAAGCAGAGGAGTTATACTTGATTCCAAGAATGGCGGTGGGGGGGCACGGTAGTTTACAGAGTAGCTGAGTGACAACACTAGTTTATTGGAGGGATTTATTAAATGACAAGTTCAGATGTATACTTAAGGAAAATTACTTAAGCAGTCCAGGGATGAATTGTAAATAGGGAGAGGACAGAGGAAGGGAGACACATTAGGAGATAGTAAAGGGGTGGTAAGATATTATTTAACTTGATTTAGTCATAATTACCTGATCTAGATGAACTAAAATAACACCACCAACCTTCAAAGCCTAATCCATCCACCACGGTGGAGGGTGGTGGTGGAAGGAGATGACAAAGCAGAGGAATGACAACCAGAGTGATGCACACCAGGGACTGTTACAGTAGTTGTGAAAGATTACCCAGAATTCCGAAACACAGGTGAACTGAGCTCTGGGCAAAATGACTGACTGGGGTAGCACTTCAGGCAATGTGATGCAAGTGCTCTCAAAAGTCACAGAAACAGATATATTAAAAGGGGGCGGAGCCAAGATGGCAGCCGGAAAGCAGGGACTTGTGTGAGCTCCCCGCCAAGTCCCTCCAAAAACCTATAAAAAATGGCTCTGAACAAATTCTAGAACTGCAGAACCCACAAAATAGCAGAGGGAAGAAGGGCTCCAGCCCAGGACAGCCTGGATGGTCGCTGGGTGAGGTCTATCCACACAGGGCAGGGAGCAGAGGAGAACAGAGGGGAGCATAGCCCAGTGAGGGTGGTGGCAGGACCAACCAGACTGGGAGCTGGGCAGAACAGGCCTTAACGCCCTGAATCAGTGAGCTGTGGCAGTTACTAGACTTCCCAACCCACAAACACCAAAGACAACAGAGAAAGTTAGTGGGAAAAGCTGCAGGGATGGAGTTCAGGGTTTGGCCACTGCCCTGGGGGCAGCAGATGTGGTGCAGCTACAGAACTACAGCTGCAGTTGCTTCTGGACCAGGCCCACCTGGTGGGAGGAATTAAGTGGCTGATCAGAGCAGGAGTGCAGACCCTGCTTAAGATCTGAGTCAGGTCCTGGTTGGTGGTTTTGGGGAAGGAGGAGTGCTGGTGTGGCAGAGCTGGCTGTATAGAAATAGCTCTGAAAACAACAGTGCATCCCCTCAAGCTTGAAACAAAGTACTCTTTACTCTACAAGCAGTCATACCCTGCTGAAAAACTCAAGGTCAAGTAAGTTGGCTGGGAACATGGCCAGGCAGCGAAAATGCACTCAGATTCAGTCTCAGACTTTGGAATCTTTCTTTGGTGACAAAGAAGACCAAAACATACAGACAGAAGAAGTCAACAAAGTCAAAGAGCCTACAACAAAAGCCTCCAAGAAAAACATGAACTGGTCTCAGGCCATGGAAGAGCTTAAAAAGGATTTGGAAAAGCAAGTTAGAGAAGTAGAGGAAAAATTGGGAAGAGAAATGAGAAGGATGCGAGAAAACCATGAAAAACAAGTCAATGACTTGCTAAAGGAGACCCAAAAAAATACGGAAAAAAATACTGAAGAAAACACCTTAAAAAATAGACTAACTCAAATGTCAAAACAGCTCCAAAAAGCCAACGAGGAGAATGCCTTGAAAGGCAGAATTAGCCAAATGGAAAGGGAAGTCCAAAAGACCACTGAAGAAAATACTACCTTAAAAATTAGATTGGAGGAAGTGGAAGCTAGTGACTTGATGAGAAATCAAGATATTATAAAACAGAACCAAAGGAATGAAAAAGTGGAAGACAATGTGAAATATCTCATTGGAAAAACCACTAACCTGGAAAATAGATCCAGGAGAGATAATTTAAAAATGATTGGACTACCTGAAAGCCATGATCAAAAAAAGAGCCTAGATACCATCTTTCAAGAAATTATCAAGGAGAACTGCCCTGATATTCTAGAGCCAGAGAGTAAAATAGAAATTGAAAGAACCCACAGATCGCCTCCTCAAATAGATCCCAAAAAGAAAACTCCTAGGAATATTGTCGAAAAATTCCAGAGCTCCTAGATCAAGAAGAAAATACTGCAAGCAGCCAGAAAGAAACAATTTGAGTATTGTGGAAACACAATCAGAACAACACAAGATCTAGCAGCTTCTACATTAAGGCACCGAAGGGCTTGGAATACAATATTCCGGAGGTCAGTGGAGCTAGGATTAAAACCAAGAATAACCTACCCAGCAAAACTGAGTATCATGCTCCAAGGCAAAATATGGATTTTCAATGAAATGGAGGACTTTCAAGCTTCCTCAGTGAAAAGACCAGAACTGAATAGAAAATTTGACTTTCAAACACAAGAATCAAGAGAAGCATGAAAAGGTAAACAAGAAAAAGAAATCATAAGGGCCTTACTAAAGTTGAACTGTTTTGTTTACATTCCTACATGGAAAGATGATGTGTATGATTCATGAGACCTCAGTATTAGGGTAGCTGAAGGGAATATGCATATATATATATATATATATATATACATACATATACATACATACATACATATATATATGTATGTATATATGTGTGTGTATGTATGTATATATGTATATGTGTGTGTGTATATATATATATATACATATATATATACATATATATATATATATAGACAGAGGGCACAGGGTCAGTTGAATATGAAGGGATGATATCTAAAAAAAAAATCAAATTAAGGGATGAGACAGGAATATATTGAGAGAGGGAGAAAGGGAGAGATAGAATGGGGTAGATTATCTCACATAAACGTGGCAAGAACAAGCAGTTCTGTAGGAAGGGAAGAGGGGGCAAGTGAGGGGGAATGAGTGAACCTTGCTCTCATCGGATTTGACCTGAGGAGGGAATACCATACACACTCAATTGGGTATCTTATCCCACAGGAAAGAAGGAGGAAGGAGATAAAAAGGGGGAGGCAATAGAAGGGAGGGCAGACAGGGGGAGGAGGTAATCAAAAACAAACACTTTCGAAAAGGGACAGGGTCAAGGGAGAAAATTCAATAAAGGGGGATAGGTTAGGAAGGCGCAAAATATAGTTAGTCTTTCACAACATGAGTATTGTGGAAGGGTTTTACACAATGATACGCATGTGGTGTATGTTGAATTGCTTCACTTCTTAGGGAGGGTGGGTGGGAATGGAAGAGGGGAGAGAATTTGGAACTCAAAGTTTTAAAAACAGATGTTCAAAAACAAAAAAAAAGTTTTTGCATGCGACTAGGAAATAAGATACACAGGCAATAGGGCACAGAAATTTATCTTGCCCTATAACAATGGAAGGGAAAAGGGGATGGGAGGGCAGTGGGGTAACAGAAGGGAGGGCTGAATGGGGAACAGGGCAACCAGAATATACGCCATCTTGGAGTGGGGGGGGAGGGTAGAAATGGGGAGAAAATTCATAATTCAAACTCTTGTGGAAATCAATGCTGAAAACTAAATATATTAAATAAATTAAATAAATAAATAAATAGAAAAAAGTCACAAAAACATCTGGGCAGCTTAAGGTTGCAGACTAGCCTTCATTAGAGCCACTGTGATGATAATCTGCTCCACATGGAGAATAGGAGTGTGCTGCTTCCTGGTTCTCCTACCACAAGGAAAGATAGACCAGAACATGCCAGAGATAGCAATACTCCACCTGCTGGACACCGCAAGTGAACACAAAGTGGACAGAAGGTTTGAACCCTTTTATTATAGATCAGTCCTCTATCATAACAAACCTGGAGCTTGATCTTACCAGCTATTGGCAAGGGCTTCGTACTGCTTTTTGTAAATGGTACCCTCAGTTTCAAGTCAGACAACAACATATTATAGACCAATGCAGAGCAATTCTAAGAATTAACTTCATCCCTAAACCCAGATCATGTTAAATAAGAGCTGAAATTGAATAGTTATTAAAATCTGAAGAGGAAAAAGTTAAAGAGCCCAATGCCATTGAAAATTTCTCTTAACACAAATTCTAATAATGGAAAGGATGGTAAAAATAATACTCACGACTCAAATAATTTTCAAGAAGAGATGGGCATCCTAAGGCTGAAATTCCTCAGAATCCCCTTTGGGTTTTAGAGCATGAATCCAACTGACAGACCAACTATACCAGAACAGAGTCATTTAAAAAGCTGGCATTTGCTATGTCCATCATGAATGAACTCATTCTCCCACAATATTCGACAAAAACATAAAAACAGTTCATGACCTGCACACAACGGATATGTAGCAGTCGTTGCCATAGTAAGAGCCATAAAAAGAAAGGTGAAGCTATCAAAGAATACTCCTAAGGACAAGTACCAAACACCACCATGGCAGGAGAGGCTTGAGAAATCTGTTGAAGACCTGTGGAAAGATATTGGGAAGACTGAATCAATATCTACCTGTTATACACAACAGAAAACTTGAACGCCATGTTGCCCAATCAATGGCAACAAAATGTGGAACAGAATTCAGAAAACAAAGTATATCAGAAACTCTAGATTCCCCTAATTACATTGAAAGCAAAAGCCAAAAAGGTGAGGAAATACATAGTGCAGAGAACAAATTAAATAATTTAAATTAAATGAAGACTGACAAAAGGACCTAGGATCTGACAGTTAATAGATCACTGGAAACTTTGGAGAAAGTGATTTAAATTGAGTAATAATTCCAGAAGCCAGATTGCAAGGGATTGAGAAGAAAATGAGTGAAGAGGAAGTAGGGGCAAAGAGTCTAGACAATTTGTAGGGTATTTTCCCCTGGGGTGGTGGAAGAAAGGGAGAGGGGGAGAGGGAGAGGTGGAGAGAGAGAAAGAGAGAGAGAGAGAGAGAGAGAGAGAGAGAGAGAGAGAGAGAACAAGGTTTAACCTTGGCGAAAAGAAAGACCACTTTTTCAGAGACAGAAATAAAGGAATAGAGAATGGGGGTGATGTTAAAGATTTTTCAAGGTGACAAGTAGCAAAGAGGAGGGAATCTACAACAAATGGTCTCTTTTTTCTCAATAATGAGGTCTTTAACCAGGAAGGTCAGGGAAGATCATAGGATCATAAAAATAGAGCTTAAAGGTACCTTAAAGGAGATCTAGTCTAACTCCATCATTTTTATAGTTGAGGAAATTGAGGCCTAGACAGGTTATATGACTTGCACAATATCACACAAGCAGCAAATGGTGGAGATAGGTTTGAAACCCAGGTCATCTGACTTCAAGAGAGGAGAGAAGGTTGGCAATAGCCTGTGCAGAAATTCCAACAAACAGTTGATTAGAGAAGAGTAAAAGGATTGCCTTCTGGTACTAAGTACATCTGAGATTAGGTCAAAAAGGTTTGTAGTGAACCTAGTCAGTACCAATGGGATTACCTCCCATACTATTCAGCAGCACTGTGAGTTGGAGCAGAGGCAGATGATGGTAATAATTCTGGTTTGTAAGGTTTGGTAAGTCATGAATACTCATAGGACGAGGGGGAAGGGGGTAAGAGTAGAGAAATGTGTAACATTAAACTGGTTAGTAATAGGGTGAAGCTTGGGAAGAGAGGAAAGCGAGGGCCAGAGTAAGGGTGACAAACCTGAGAAAGAGCTGAGGAGTGAGGCGGGGCCTGGAAGTCAGGGTGAGAATGAAAGACCAGTTTAGGATGAGTGAAGCATGAGGGAAGATGAAGGATTTACAGACTAACTAGAAGACACAGAAAGGAAAGACCATTATACAATGACAAACACTTTGTTATTATAAGCAATAGGCCTGGCCCCTGAGAAGAGGAAATGCATTTCCCTTATGTTGATGTATTAGAAGACTAGGAGTAAAGAATGGTACGTACACTTTATGATACAATCACTGGGGGTTGTGTTTTTACACTGAGCTATATTTTTTGGCTACAAGAAGGGGCTTACAGGGAGCAAGGGCTGGGAGAAATATATCTGAAAATGACTGTGATATTTAAAAAGCATCAGTAAAAGCTTATTATTTTTATTTTTAAAAAATCATGGAGAACAGAATTACTGTTAGATTGGATTCCAAGATTCAAAAGAGAGAAGATAATGGAGACTGTAAATTATAGGCCGGTACACTTAACTTGGATACCTGGGAAAACTATAGAATGTATTATGAAAGGAATGCTTAGTTGCCATTAAGAAAAGGAAGCCACGATCACAAAAAGGCAACATAATTTTGTTGAGAAAAGGGTATGCCAGACTGGCCTCATTTCCTTTTTTGACAGCACCACCAGAATGGTAGATCAGAGGAATGCCACAGAAATAATTCACCAAGATGTGAAGGATCTGACAAAGTCTCTCGAGGTGCGGGCTAATAAAAATGATGATGCCTGCTATTTATATAGCGCCTTAAGGTTTTCAGAGCACTTTACCTAGGTACCTACCACCCTGTGAAGTAGGTACTATTATTATAGTTATTTTACGCATGAGGAAACTGAGGCTCCGAGAGGCTCGATGATATGTCTCATATGTAAGGGATATATATGATATCATAGTCCAAAAAAGGCTAATGCAATTTTAGGTTACAAGAAAAACAGTTTCCAGAATTACGAAGGAGATCGCTCTGCTGTACTCTACTGTGGTCAAACCACATGGGGCATATTTTCTTCTGTTTTAGGCACGGTATTTTGGGAAGGAGATTAACCAGCTGCAGAGCACACAGAGAAGGGCAAAGGGTGGCCGAGAGCTACAAGATCATGACATATGCAAATCAACTGAAGAACACGGGGGTGTTCAGACCAAAGAATCAAAGATTTAAGGGGCACATTAATATCTCTCTTGGGTATCTGAAAGGCAGTCACGTAGGAGAGGAATCAGACTTGTCTTGCTCAGTCTCAGAGAACAGACACAGGGGTAGTAGGTGGAAGATGAAAAGAAGCAAATGTAAAAAGAAGAATGGGGTCCCTTGGGAGACACTTGGTTCTTTCTTCCTGGAGGCCTCGCATCGAAGGCTTGATGAGCACTTCAGCATCACAGAGAGGGGATTCCTGACTCTCCTGTTCTGGTGTATCTGGCATAAATGGTGCTAGAAGGCCTCTGACACCCCTGCCACCTCTGAGGTTTTGTGAAAGATACCATTTCTTCCATCCTTTATTCACTTTCATATGTCTGTGAGAAATTTGTTTAGCATTATGTAAATGATGATAACATAGACAATATAATGAATACTGGATCAGTAATATAAATCAATCTTTATTAAAAGTTATCTAGTAATTAAGTTTGTTTTAAAATAACCCTTGGTTAAATAAACTATGCCCTCCTATTCAGAATGGATGAGTTATTAGACTTAAGAACGATAATTATAAAACATATAGAAGTTCTACCAGCCATAAAGAGAATGCATTTATATTTAGTATTCTATGTAGAACATCTCATAACAATCCCATGAGGCAAGTAGACCTCACTATGTGCTGTCATAAAAGATATGCCCATTTGAAAATTTTTACTGACTACCACTTAGTTTAAAGGTTACAGATTGATCCAGAGCTTGGCACAGTGCTTGGCACAAAGGTGGATTAATATTAACTGACTGTTCCAAGCTTATGGTATAGCTTGGTCACTTTTTGGAAGCATATCAAATTTGGTCAAAATATGTCAACTTCTTCAAAAGTTATAATGCAACAAAAAATGTAAATTTCTAAGTACAGGAGTGGAAACAGAAATTTAGTTTTTAAATGTTCCTGTTAAGACAATCATATCTATTGAAACAATAAAGTAAGGGTTTGAAATAAAGTTAAAATTAAGAGTTAATCTAGCAAGACCTCTTTATATCACGATTGGCATCAATCAACAAGCATTTACTAAGTGCTTACTACTGTATGTGCCAGGTACAAGTGATAAGTGATAGCTATTTTTAAAAAAGGTACAGAAATAGTCCCTGCCCTCAAGGAGCTTATTTCCTAGGGGAAGAGACATATGCCTAAATTGTTTACATTGTGACAATGAACCCCTTATTGACTAAGTGTAAACCATCCTCATCTGCAAATCTTATTTCATATTCTCATCCTCATCCCACATCTCTATCCATTTAATGCTCTACTAGAAACCTGTCCTTCCTTCCTCTGTGCCCTCTGGAATGCCAATTCTGTAATTAACAAACTTGTATTCAATTTAGACCCATTTTTCTCATGCTTCTCCCATTTTTCTAGCACTCACAAGAATCTTGCTTCCTCCAAGTGACAATGGATCCCGGACTCTTCTTGCTAGTGATAGTTGTACCTGACTCACTAGTCCTGGAAGAAGAGTTGAAATACTCCCCGTTGTTACTTCTAGATTCTTCTTCTGATGGCATCACTCAGTAATTCCCCTTCCTCTGAGGTTCACTCTATCCAAACTGTCCACTTACTCCAGACCCCGGTAGCTATTATTAATCAGTTCCCAGGATATTCTTCTTCCTGTCTCATGGGGTTCACTAGTCCTGACTCAGAGTCTCCTTTTCTGACCCAACTCCAGATCCTATGTTATGGGACTTCAACATTAGATAGACAGACATAGATAGATAGATAGATAGATAGATAGATAGATAGATAGATAGATAGATAGATAGATGATAGATAGATAATTTCCTCAAATATCCCAACCTTCCAGTTTCTCATCTCTTATGACATCTATTCCACTTCAGGAAGGTCATGTCCTTGGTCTTGCCATCACTCACAAGTGTTACAATTCCTTGACCAAGAATTCTGAAATTTTTTTACCAAAACCTGTCATTCTATCTCTCCCTAAGCTTTACTTCTTATAAGCCCATTCTTTATCCTCTCTGACTCCCAAGCCTTCTAGCCCTCTGTGCTTACCATGCCACTACAACAGCTCTGGCTGTACCTGAAGGCTTTCTTTTCACTGTGCTCTCTCTCTCACTCACTCATCAGCTCCCATAGCTTTAATAATCATTTCTATACAGATACCCCTACATCTATCTACCCAGCTCTTGTTTTTCTCCTGATCTCTAGTTCTCTATCACCAATGGACTCATATGGTATCTCAAACTCAACATGCCCCAAACAAAACTAATTTCCCGCCCCCCCCAAATATCCCCCTCTTTCTAACTTCTCTGTTTCTGTAGAAAGTACCAATGGCTTTCCATTCATTCAGGTTCACAGCCTAAACTCCTCAGTCTGACTTACCTCACATATTCAATCAGTTGCCAAGTCTTACAATTTCTAGTTCCACAGTATCTCTTACATATGGCCTATGGTCTCCATTCACACAGAGAAAATTTTAGTCTTTATTATTTCTTGCCTAGACTATTGCAATATCCTCCTAATTGGCGTCCCTGCCTCCGATCATTCCTTACTCCTATCTATCTCTCTATGAATTCCATTGGCTCCCTATGAACCTCTAGGATGAAATATCATTTTGATGTGACCTTTGGTTTGACATTTAAAACTCTTCACAACCTTGCTCCTTCTTACCTGTCTAGTCTCATGATATACCTTCCTATCCTCCATGTACTCTACAATCTACTCATGGTGGGCTGCTCACTTTTCTTTGTGTATGATGCCACCTATGACTTCATACTTGTTGTCCCCGTGCCCAGAACACTATCTCTGCTCATCTCTGGGTCTAGGAATACTGGATTTCCTTTAAGTCTTAGTTCCATGAAGTCTTTCCTGACCCCTCTAAATGCTGGTGCTTCCCACACTGGGTTACTTTATGTTTAGTTCATAAATGGTTTGTATACACCTATGGATGCGCAGGTTGTCTCCCTGTCAGAATGTAGACTCCCTAAGGACAGAGACCATTTTACTTCTATATCTGTATCCTCAGCACATCACAGAGTGCCTGGCACACAGTAAGCATTTAGTAAGAGACTTGCTGACTGATGTCATAGGTCAAGCCATGTTATCTGGGTACAGGGTCATTTCTAGAAACAGTCTCCCTCTTTACTCCTAGGCATAGACTACACAACACATACACTGATGTAAGCCCCGATCTCAGTGTGGCCAAAACTGGCTCAGCAGAGGGAGGGACTGTACAGTGTCCCACTTAGTTAGCAGCCTCCTCAATGTCAGTTTCTTATAAGACTCCTAATAGTGCAGAAGACATAGTAAAATGACATATTTTGTTATCAGAAACTTTGCCAGAAGATGGAATGTAACAAAGATACAGACATCGATGCCTTTCTTGTCAAACAGTATTGGGACATATTCCTCCCTCTCTTCTCCCCATCCCCAATTCCAAATGAAATAAGCAATCCCTACCAACCCACAGGTTAGACAGAGAGTACCCCTGCCTCTTTCCCTGCTCAGTATTATAGAGTGCTAAACCTTGGGAGGCATGTTCCCCCTAAATAAATGACCAGGTTGTACGAGCTGGAGATTATGTAGGTCAATTATTTCATAAACTTTTTAAGAACTTTATAAATGTCAGCTAATGTGGTTATTGTTGCTCTTCTGCCTTGAGTCTGTGGCCTCCTCTCCAGCCCACCTACAAAGATACATATCTGAAGTAGTAGCCTTGCCTCCCCTCTCTGGACCCAGAGCCGCGGAAAATCAAGACTTTTTTCTAACCTCACCAGAACCTGGCAGACTTTGTTGAAAGGAAATGTATCCTTTTATTTATTAATGATGATAATATTATGTGGAATTTTTGGTAGCCACAAAACTGACAGCCCAAAGAAAGTGATTTTCCCCTTGAACTGAGGATAAGACTGGTTTGAGCAGAGAATTCAAAAGGGATTTGGTAAGAATAGTTCTTACCTCTCTCTTTTCATTAGTGCATGTTGTTTGTTTACTCCCAAATGCAGAATAGAGAAATTAGTTCACATTAATGATAATGAAATTAGAAGTGTTTTATTAGCAGAAACAGAAATTTTAATCTGCAATGCTGAATTAATTTTGACGTAATCATTGCAATAATCTGTCATATTTGAAAAAGTATTAAATCGTACCGGATCTTCCTTTCTTCTACTGACATCAGTGATCTTGTCTCCGTTTTCCCACAGGAATTGGCTGAAGGAAATAATATGCATTTGGAAAGACTTGTCAAAAATTGGTTTATGAATATATTTTTTAATTTTTAAAAATCTGTTCCTTATAATTTTCAGGAAATATCTATGTATAATGCAAATAAAGAGATTTTGTTCATAAAGTGATGTATTCCTTACTCATGATCAACACAAAAATATCATCTGACACTTATATAGCATTTTAAGGTGCACAAAGGGCTTTAATACATTATCTCACATCATATTTAGTATTAACAGTCCAAAGTAAAGTCTAATTTAATATAGGTATCATAGATAAACCTAGATATGCATTAATAGCCACAACATGAAAAGAACAATTTTATGCATCAGGCTTCTCTTCATGATTCTACTGTTAAGGATAATCAATGAGGCACCTTTGCCTTGAATATAAATGACAATGTATGAAAGTGTTGCCTGAATCTTGGACCCTGCTATGAAATCTGAGTTGTTTTGTTTTAAACTGATGTATGCTAAGTGTATTGCAGGATGAGGAGGTAAATTCAAACAAATAAGCAGAAATGAGAAGTATAAACAGATCCTTAATGAATTTGCTAATTATTCCTCCTAGCTACAGAAACTTTTCTGTAACCAGGCTAACTCTTGTGACATGGGAAAACTAGGACAGAAATATTGTCCCTTATTATGAAGGCTAACAATGAATTAGTATGAATGTAAGTTTGACAAAAGTGTATCTGAAAAGTTTTGTTTTCCTCTCACATATTTGTCTTAGATAGAATCTCTTAAAACAGTATTCTTTATTTCTCTTGGATTAGTTACTACTATAAAATTTATAATTAAAATGGCTGACAATTACCTTTTTTTGTTTTGTCCATGTAAAACACGTTTATCATCTAATGTTTCTAGAAATCCATACTTTCTTGCTGGGTATTTTTTAATCTTGTTGTCTTTTAGGCTGACTTTTTTTCCCCCAAAGTTCATACCAACCAATGTTGATTTTTCAGTCACATGAAATAAAATTAAGAATAATTAGAATTTATCCAATACAACTTTGCCTACAACTATACCTACCATAACCCTGTCCAACCTGTGTATAAAGTATGCTTTTCGTGTACATCGTATTAGATGTATTTTCATATATGCTTTAACTTTTAAAATTTCTTTTCATTTGAGCAGAATTCTTACATACTGGAAAGCTACAAAACTTAACTTTAAGGCATTAACATTTTAAAAGGCTCCATTAAGGCCTACTTTGAGGTTTCATAATTGAGAAGGGAGTGTGGAGTTTTTTTTAAGGCCATGCCAGTGAAGGAAAAACTTTGGCAGGTTTTAGCCATGTAGGAAAGATTTCAAAGATGACAGATGAAATGCACATGGGTCTTCATATGTGTATCTTGTCTAGAGATGGGCCTATCTGTTGGTGGAAAAGTTCATCTTCATATGAAGGTAGCCAGCAAAAAAAAATGAAACATTGGCCCTGTCAACCCAAAAAAATGGACAAAAATAAAGATAGTTGTTTCTGCAAAGATGAGAGACTGACAGGAAAAGAACCAGGAGAACTAAGAATCCTAAAGTTCTTAGACTATCTACAAACATTATTGTAACCACTGATAAAATAATAAACCACAGGAGAAACCAAATCACATCTACCTTGATATACTAGCTAGAACGGAAACAAAAATATGTAAAGAAGCTAAATATAAGAATGGCTCTCAAGTTCTTGGAGAGGCAAATAAAGGAATCATGGTGTTGGTTTAGGGTTACCGCAGTGCGGTGCAGAGTACTGGACCTGAAGTCAGGAGAATCAGTTTCATCAACTATAAAACTATAAAAGGAACGTAGTAATATTTTTATTACTTTCCCCACATAGAAAAGGGCTTATAAAGAAAGGCCTTGGTAAACCTTGAAGTTCTATATAAATGTGAGTTATTATTGTGCACCTAGAGACAAACAGAAACAACTTTTCATGAGATACTTGCTTTTCTTGCTTTGCTGAGCATCTGATGAGCAAATGCATAAGGCTACAATGAAGATTACGTATCAACATTAATTGCAGAGGATGAATTAATTGTAAAAGAAATAATTTCATGTCATCCTCCAAAGAAGTAAGCTTATGCTTTAATAGGGTAAAATGAATGTGAAATTTGGCTCAGGGAGGGCAGTCAAAACCATTTTGGAAAGCACAATTTGGTATAAGAGAAGTCAAAGAGCAGACCCCTCATAAAACTCCCACCCAAACATCATGATTATTTTTTCAAGAAGAGAGCTGGAATGTTTTGGATGCAGTGAACACTTAATGACATTTGAAAAACCGATCATACTCTAACAGACAGGAAGTGATTCATTACAGACATAGCAATCCTTTCGGAATCAGCTGCCACTATCAGCGCAATCAGCTCAACAGTTTGTTAGAACAAAGTCAACGTGAACATCAAATAAAAAGAAAGGATGAAGATGAGAAAACACTACATATAATTATATAAATTTTAACTCTACCTGTTTTTAAAAGTAGTGACTTCCTAAAGAAACTTAGCCAATATAAAAATTGCTACAAAGAAAGTGATGAAAAAGTTCAGACACCACTGCAGCCAGCAAGTAACTGATCAAAACCACAGTTATATGCTAACAAAAATGAGAATTTAAAATTGAAGATTATTTTTAAAGATATAAAATATCTAAATTAATAGAACACCCAAAAGAGCTTAAATAATCCAATTTCAGAAAAGGAAGTTGAACTAGCTATAAAGAAACTATCAAAGGAAAAATCTTTGGTCTAGATGGATTTACAAGAGAATTCTATCAAACTTTTAAAAATAATTAATGTGAATACCATCTCAATAATTCTCAAAACAGAGAGAGTACCCTACCAAACTCCTTTTATCAGACAAATACAGTCCTAATTCCTAAAACAAGAAAGGATAAAGCAAAAAAAGAGAATTACAGACCAATATTATTAATAAATATCAATTCAAAAATTTTAAATAAAATTCTAGCAAAAAGGCTACAAAATTTATCCAAAAAAAAAATCATTCACTCTAATCAGGTTGGATTTAAATCAAGAATATTCAACATTAGGGAAATAATTAACATAATTAACCAAATTAAATATAAATCACATGATTACATTAATAGATGCAGAAAAAGTTTTTATCTAAGTACAACACCCATTTTTTGCTTAAAAAACAAAAACTACAAAGTATAAGCATAGAGGGATGCTTTTAACATTAAAAAGTATCTAGAGAATCAAAAGTTAACACTTTATACAATAGTATAACACTATCTTTCCTAAAAAAAAAAAAGGAGTAAAGCCAGGATGCTCCTCTTTTCCTTCTATTATTTGACATGTGTCTAGAAATGCTAACAATAGCAGGAAGACAAGAGAAAGAAATTAATTTCATAAAAACAGGCAAAGAGGAGACAAAGCTATGTTTATTTGCTATGATATGATGGCTTAGGAAATCCTAAGGAATCAGCAAAGAATTGGAGACAATAGCTTCAGCAAAATTTCAGGCTACAAAACAAAACCACAAGAATCAAAAGCATTTTTACAAAGTCACAACAAAAGCTGGGAAGCAACAATAGAAAGGGAGGTAACATTGAAAATAAGTACAAAATGAATACAACCTCTGGAAGTCAACCTACCAAAGATCACATACACACAGTTACAAAGCACTCTTTAGAGAAAAAAAAAAAAAAGAATAACTTAAACATTATGGTTAGGCCTTGCCAATAGAATGAAAATGACAATACGACCAAAAGAACTTTACAGATTTAGTTCTATGCTAATCAAACTACCACAGAGAAACTTCATAAAGCTAAATAATAAAATAATAACACAATAACAAAATCTACTTGGAGAAATAAAAGATCTACAATATCAGGGGAAGTAACGAAAAAGGAAAAAATGAGGGCAGAATAATAGCACTCACAGAGCTTGGATTGTGACATAAAGCAAAAATCATCAAAAATATTTGGTGTTTGTTTTAAAATACACAAATAGAGCAACGGAACAGACTAAATAAGGATAAGCAGAAACAACTGATCCTAGCACCCCAGTGTTCAATAAATCTGAAAACATAAATTACCTAGAAAAAAAATCCCTACTTGACAAGAATTGCCGGGAAATGTGGAAAATGCCTAACAAAAATTTTGTTTCAATCAACATTTCACCATATTCCATAAAAATTCTAAATGAATACGTGACATGAATATTAAAGATCATATAAAAAATTAGAAGAGAAGTAAACCATACACCTTTCACAGCTAAGAATTCCAGGTGAATTCTTAACCAAACAAGGGAAAGGGGCAATTAGAAAGGATAAGGAATATAATTTTGATTCCATGAAATTGAAATGCTTTTGCACAAATAAAACAAATGCAACTTAGGTAAGAAGGTAAGTTGTTGACTAGGAAAAAATGTTTGTTTCAAATATATCTGATATATGAGATAAATAGACAGCTAACAGAAATGTCTAACACTAAAGCCATCTGATAGACAAGTGGTTCCAGAATATAGACAAACAGTTCTCAAAAGAAGATTTGCAAACTATTAATTATCATATGAAAGAATACTCCAAATCATTAATGATAAGAGAAATGCAAATAAAAACAAACTCTGAGGGTTCACCACCCACAAAACTGGCAAACATGACAAAAGATGGGAATAGTCAATGTTGGAGAGATAATGAAAAGACAGGCACATTATTTGGGGTGTATTATATACTGATAGAGCTGTAAATTGGCCCAACCAATCTGAAAATAAATTTGTAATTATGCAAAGAAAGGGACTTAAATGCCCGTAAAGGTTAATGCAGATATTCCCAAGGAGATCACTGACAAAATAGAGAGGTTCTGTGGACACCAAAATATTTAGAGCAAAAATCTGGGAAATCAACCTCAGAGCTACCCTCAGCCATAGGACCAACAAAAAGCCCCAAGAAAAAGCCTTTGACGTTAAAAATGAATATATACAGTTTGGCCTCCAGAAACTAAAAATGATTGGGAATTATGTTAGAAACGTTACAATATGTAACTAAAATACCATCCTCATCCAAGCTGTTTCCAAGGCCTGCCAATTTCAACTTTGCAACATCTCTTGAATATGCCCCTTCTTTCCTCTGATGCCACCATTACTCTAGTGCAGGCGCTTGTCACCTCACATCTTGGTTCCTGCAATAGCCTGCTGGTAAGTTGGCTCACCACAAGTCTCTCCCCACTCCAGTCCATTCTCCATTCAGCCACTACAGTAATTTTCCTAAAGCGCAGGTCCAGTCATGTCACTCCCCTACTCCAGTGGTTCTCTATTGCCTCTTGTATCCAATGCAATTTGCTCTGTTTGGCATCCAAAGCTCTTCATAACCTAGCCCCCCTCCTACTTTTCCAATCTTCTCATACCATCCTCCCTAACGTGTACTCTTTGATCCCGTAATACTGGCCTCCTGGCCTTTCTGTTCCATGAATAAGACATTCCCTCTCTTGGCTCCAGGCATGTTATCTGGCTACCCCTCATGCCTGGAATATTCTCCCTCCTCTGCTCCACCTGCTGTCCTCCCTGGTTTCCTTTAAGTCCCAACTAAAATCCATTCATTTACTGAAAGCGTTCCCCAACTTCTCTTAATTCTACTGCTTTCCCTGTGTTAATTATTTCTTATTTATCCTGTATATAGTTTGCTTTGTATATATAATTGCTTGCATATTGTCTCTCCCATTTGATTGTAAGCTCCATGAGGGCAAGGGACTGTGTTTTATCTTTTTGTATCCCCAGTGCTCAGCACAGTGCCTAGAACATAGTAGGTGCTTAATAAACGTTTACTGATTGATTGGTATCCTCCATAGTAATAGGAAATTTAGGTAAAGGGGGGAACTTGGGGGAAAAGATAATTTCAGCGTTCAGTTTTGGATATGTTGAATTTAAGAGGTCTATGAAACATCTAGTTCAAAATATTGAACAATTGGAGATATGAGACTAGAAGTCAGAAGAGAGGTTAGGACCTAACAAATAAATATGAGAATCATCTGCACAAAGACATGATATTTGAGATCATGAGAGTTGATAAGATCAACAAGTGAAATAGAACTGAAGGAAAAGAGAAGCCTCAGAATGGCCTTGAGAACATCCATGACTTAATGAGTAGGATCTGGATGAATATCTAGCAAGACACTGAGAAGAAATGGTCAGATAGGTAAGAGGAGAACGAGGGAAGAACAAGGTAATGCAAACCTAAAGGGAATGTTGAAGAGAAGAGGGTGACCAACAGTGTCAAAGGCTGCAGAGAGGTCAAGAAGGATGAGGGTTGAGAAAAGGCCATTAGATTTAGTGATTAAGAAATCATTGGTTACTTTAGAGAGCATATCAGGTGAATAGTGAGGTCAGAAGCCAAACCGCAGAGAGTTAAGAAGGGAGTAAGAAGAAATGGAAGAACCAGTTATAGATTGCCTTCTCTTGGAGTTTAGTCAGAAAAGGGAGAAAAGATTAGGACGATAGCTAGCCGGAAACAAGGAATCAAGTGAGGGTTTTTTGGAGGATGCTGGAGACATGGACATGTTTGTAGGCAGCAGGGAAGCAGCCAGTAGACAGGAAAAGACTGAAGCTAAGTGAGAGAATGGGGATGACAGAGGAGGCATTCTGCTGGAGAAGAGGGTATGGAATGGGATCACGTGGGCATTTAGAGGACTTAGCTTTGTAAAGAAAGGCCATCCCTTCATGTGAAACAGGAGTAAAGGAGGAGAATGTGGCAGAAGGCATCTTAGAGATGTGAGATAAAGAGGGGAGAAGAGAGCTCATGGTCCCAATTTTTTTCAGGGAAGTATGAGGCAAGGTTCTCAGCTGAGAGAGTAGTGGTGGTGGGGAGGCGAGGGGAGGTTTGAGGAGGAATAAAGAGGTTTGGAAGAGCCTCCATGTTGAGACAGCGAGTCAGGGAGGTGCAAAATTATTACCTTGCTGCAGTGAGGGCCTATTTGAGATTATTTCACACAAATTCGTAAAGGATCTAGTCAGGATGGTTTTACGAATTTCTCCAACTTTGTTCAGCACCACTTGTATATAGGAGCCAAGGTAATGGATAGTAGGAGTAATCAAGGGGTGAAGCTTGGTAGGACAAGATTTTCGATAGCATAAGTGGGCAGGGGACTCAAAAGAGAAGGATGCAGTACTGTTCTTCTTTTGAAGCTGAATTGGCTCACTATGGGATCAAGATAAGAAAGAGGGGATTGTGTAACCAGTGCAGAAGTGATAGCCTGGGCAAGAACTAAGGGATAGGGGGATTAGAGGTCATGGTGAGATAAAGAAGAGTTTTGGGGGTTGTAAAATAGAGAGAGAGGTGGAAAGACAGCAGATTATGTCGAGATAAAGGAACTTCAGGATGCATGAACATGAAAGTGAGTGATGGCAAGATCGAGGATATAACCATCTCCAGTGTGTAGCTGAGGTAGGGTAGAAGAGAAGGTCATGAGAAATTAGCAAGTTGGGAAACTAGGAGGGTTAGGGTTTGAGGGATTCTCCTGACTTACAACTTCCCTACATGACTATTTTTAATCTAAATTGATCAATGAACTCCCTGCTCATCAACATCAGTCTCTTTAGAAAATTCCCCTTCTGGGATGCCCATCAGTTGAGGAACGGCTAAACAAGTTGTGGTATATGAATGTAATGGAATACTATTGTGCTGTAAGAAATGACAAGGAGGCAGATTTCAGAAGAACCTGGATTTACATGAACTGATGCAAAACGAACCAGGAGAACATTGTATACAGTCAATGTATACAATAAAATGGCAACATTGTGCAATGATCAACTGTGAGTGACTTAGCTCTTCTCAATAATACGATGATCCAAGACAATTCAAAAGGACACATGATGAAAAATGCTATCCACACCCAGAGAAAGAACTCATGGAGTCTGAATGCAGATTGAAGTGTAATATTTTTCACTGTCTTTATTTTTTCATGTCTTTTTTTCTTTTGGTCTGCTTCTTCTTTCACAACATGACTAACACAGAAATAAGTTTTACATGATTGCACATATATAACTTATATCAAATTGCTTACCATCTTAGAGGGGAGAGGAGGGAAGGAGGGAGAAAATTTGGAACTTAAAAATTTTTTAAATGAATGCCAAAAATTGTCTTTACATATAATTGGAAAAAATGAAATACTATTTACTTGTTTGTTTGTTTGTTTTGGTTTTTGGAGGCAATTAGGGTTATGTGACTTGCCCAGGGTCACACAATTAGTATCTGAGGCTGAATTTGAACTCAAGACCTCCTGACTCCAGGACCAGTGTACTATCTACTATGCCACTTAGCTGTCCTGGAAAAAATAAAATACTATTTAAAAAAAGAAGAAAAGGAACCCCCTCCTTTTACCCCTAATCAGAATAGAATTTCATTCTTGAAAGGTTCAATTCTATTGCAGAACTTTAGGTCATGGAGTCCTCTCAATTTCCAACCTGAAAACTTTGAACTTTTTCTTATGTGAAAATATAAAGTGCATGACAGAACTGAGATTCAAAAAGATTTCTCCATGGGCTGATGGTGGGTTAAGTAAATAAAAAAAGATACCATTTAATAATGAAAATTGTGAAGTTCTCTACCATGGCACAAAAACCCAACTGTATAAGGACAGAATAACAGAGATATGGCTAGACCTTAGTTCATGTGAAAAATATCTGGGTTGTAATGAAAGGTCAGTGAATCAACAGTGTGATAAAGGAGGTAAAAAATATAATGTAGTCTTAAGTTGCATTGACAGAGAAATAACATTCTCCATGAGGGAGATTATTTTAGCTCCACTGCACTTGGCCATTGTTAGAACATCTGAAGTACTGTGCTGCATTCTGGATGGTACATTTTAGGTAAAACAATAACAAATGGAGTGCTTTTGGGAACAATCAGGATGATAGTAAAGGGAGCTAGAACTCTGGTCATGAGAGGACTGACTGAAGTAACCTGAGATATTTAGCCTGGAAAAGAGAAGACTTGGAGTGAAGGAGACCTTAATGACATAAAGAGCTGTTACTTGGACATTAGACTAGTCTTCACCAGCTTTGGCTGGCAGAACTAGATTTTGATGGTAGAACTAGAATAATGGTGGAAGTCAGTGAAAGACAAGTTTCAGCACAATATAAGGAAATCCTTCCTAATAACTAGATGTCCCAAAGTAGAGAGGGAAGAGCTTGCCCTCACTGGAATCTTCAAGCTACAGCCAGAGAATCACTTAACAATTATGTGTTAGAACTTAACTGAGTTTAACTGGTTAGGGGTCGTTTGGACTAGAGGGTGTCTAAGGGTCCCTTCTCAACCTAAGAGTTTACAATTCTATTCTCTTTCGTCACTTTAACTGAAAAAGTGAATTAAATTATACCTCTTCTTTTGAGCAAAATGTGAGCACTGTCTCTTTCAGCCTGATCCTTGACATTATCCCAAGGCACAACATTATTACAATGTTCCCAAATTTCATTGGGAGACACTTTTATACGGATTTTTGAGATGGCTGAATTGTTTCCGGTTTCTGCATTTGCAAGACTTAAATCATCATACTCATGGGACTCAACAGGTTCTTCTTCCTTATTCTTTTTACCTAACAGAAGAAATAATTTAATTAAAATGGCAAAGTTGAACTCTTATTATATTTTAAGAGATATTAGTCCCAGAGTAGTTTAAAATATGTAGTGAATGCATAATATTTATCATATACTTTATTTCATTAGTGGCTCTAATAAAGACTTGCTTTATTGACTAGGAAGTCAAAACACTAAACAACAAAATATAACAAAAGCAGTCCACATGAAAAAATGTATATATGTCTTTCTCCTTTACCTGCTAAATGAAAACTAAAGATAAGGAAAAGCACTTAATGCCTTTTTGTTGAAAAGAAAATAAGTAGGAATGGAAGGGAGGGAGGGCGGAAGGAAGGAGAAAAAATAATAGATCTAGATCATATAAAATAAATTAGAAGAAAATTCAAAAGTTCGTGTGTCTTTCCATCACATATTCATAAGGAAGTACAAGTCACAGAAAGATTTTTGAAATGATAAAAGCTTTCTTAACTTTTTCTGCTCATGACCTCCCTGAAGGATATGGTAATTCCCCCAGTGTCAGGAATCACTCCTCCTGAGCCTCAAAAGCCAAACAAGAAAAACAAATCCAATAACATATTAACAAAAAACATGGCAGGAGTTCCAGGATATCCAGAAAAGGAAAGAGCAATTTCCAGTACTTTTCCTTTGTTTTATTCAGAAGAGGCACGAACAAAGTCATGAAGATTTATTCAATTCAACATACATTAAGCCCCAAATGTATGTTTAATAAATATGAAATTCATTGAGGGAGATACAGAATATACCTAATTCAATTACATTTCAGAAATTCTGCTAATCTCTATATATACAAAGACAAAAAGAAACAATCCTTGACTTCGAGGAGCTTATCTTCTATTTGGGTGGGGAGAAAAACTACCTAGATGGATGGATGGATGGATAGATAGATGGGTAAAGAGACAGAAAATTCTATTTACATAGAAAGATACTTCTCTACATAGTTACATAAATACAAACTATATATGAAATAAGTTTAAAGTAATAGGATGGATTCTTGTAGATAGTGGCACTTGACCTGAACAGGATTAGAACATGTCCCTTGACCTCATGGCATCTTCAGTGTAGGAAGGAGAAAGATTAGAACCTCATCACAGTAGAGAGAATATGACAATAACAAAGAAACTGAATCTAACTAATAAGGAGGAACTTCTTAATAGAACTGTAATTGATAGGAATCTTGGGAAGTAATCATCCTAAGGAGGGGACTACCTGGCATAGTCTATAATGTGCCATAAACTACAGGAAAGCAGAATTCAAAGTTCAGAGTTGGAATAGGTAGCAGCCTGAGACTGCAAGAGAGAGGTTAGTTCAAAAGGGAACTACTTAGGAACAAAATTCTGGGAACAAAGTTGCAAATGATTATTACGAAGAAAAGGGAAGGTAGTTATTGAGACTAACGTGTTTGCATTAGGAGTGCATAAATTAGCTCCAATTTTAAAAGCCTATATACAGGGTACAGAAATGAGAGAAAATAACCAAGGATTAATTTTTAAAATGGTAAGAGCTTACAAGAAAGGCTAAATAAAGCCAAGTGTGAGCTAAAGCATATGATAAATGTTAAATAAAAACACATAGTTACTTTACTATTGTTTATGAAGGTATAGGACATCTTCTGATGTGATGGGAAAAATAAAACAAGAGAAAGAAAAGAAACTATTTAATTCTTCCTTTGTTTCTGTTTTCTCTACCAATAAAAATGATCTCCAAATTGAGAACAGAAAAAAATGGCTAACAAATGAATTAAAACACAAGATTAGTGTGCAACTCAGAAGAGTCACATGTAGCTTCCCTCAATGAGTTTAAGTTATCTGGCACAGATGTATTACATCTTAAGGTACTAAGAGATTTTGTGATTTTTGAAGTAACAGGGAGAAAGGGAAAGCACAGGAATGGATACAAGCCAAAGTACTATTTTCGAAAAGAGAATGATAAATATTTTGACACATAGACTGATGAACTTGATTTCAATAACTGGCACAATTCTAGAAAAGATTATTTAAAAGGATGGTTTGTAACTACTTAGAAATAGAAGATGTTATTACTAAAAATCATTAGTTTATTAAAGAAAAACCATATCTGAATTGCCTAAGTCCCCTTTTATTTTAAATAGAATTACCAAACTTCAAGTGGTATAGATACATTTCAGCAAAGTAGTTGGCAATTTCTCACTTTGTGAACAAGATGAAAAGATGATAGATGATATTACTTAAAGGAAATTAAGTAGTTTTTGAACAAGCTGAAAGACCCAAAGAGTGACATGATGTTAACCTGGAGGGAAAGTGCTCCCAGAATGCAAAAGGTTTCTATACTTAGCCCTATTTTTGTAACATTTTGTTAATGATTTACATGAAGGTGCAAATGGAATACTTATCAAATAGACACAAAACTAAGGGGAATAGTCAAAAGGCATTCATTAAATATACACTATATGCCAAGTATGACGCTAAGCACTAGGGATTCTATGATATCCTCAAGGATCTCAAAGTCTAATGGCGAAGACAACTATGTACAAACAAAATACATACAGGATAAATTGGAATGGTCTCAGAGGAGATAAAGAATTCCAGACATGGGTTCAGAGCTGGGAGATGAGTGTTGTATGCAAAGAACAGCATGGAGAGCAGTGTCTCTAGATCACAGAGTACTTGGAGGGGAGGGGTGTGAGAAGATGGAAAGGTAGGAAGGGGGCAGGTTATAAAGAGTTTAAAAGCCAGAGAATTTTATATTTGATCTTAGAGATATTGGGTGGCCATTGAAGTTTATTGAAAAGGCTGGGTAACATGGTTAGACCTGCACTTTAGGAAGATCAAGGTGACAGCTAGGTGGAGGGCAGACTGAGTGGGGAGAGGACTGAAGCAGGGTGACCAACTGGCAAGCCACAGCAATCGTCCAGGAGGGAGGGGATGACAATCTGCACCAGGCTGGGTGGCTGTGTCACAGGAGAGAAGGGAGTGCATAAGAGAGTTCCTTCATGTGTGGAGTGCCCTCCCTTCTCACCTCCACCTCACTGCTGGTATCTCCCTTCTGAAATTATCTTCCACTTAAACTGTATGTATCTTGCATGCACATAGTTATCTGTATGTTGTCTCCCCCATTAGACTCTGAGCTCTTAAAGGCTAGGTACTGTGGTTTTGCCTTTCTTTGTATCCGAGCACAACATCATGCGTGGCACATTGTAAATGCTTAGTAAAGGCTTATTGATTGACTGGCTGGAAATTAGAGCTATACCAATTTGGTTCAACCTTAGGAAAAATCTTGTCAACAAACAGAGCTGCTACAAAATAGAATGGGTTGCCTCAAGGAATAGTGAGTTCCTAATTCATGAAGTCATTTAAATGGAAACTACGATGTTTGAGATAGGATTTATAATTTGGATAGAGACTAAACTAGGCAACCTCAACTCCAAGATTCTATGATTCTAGGAAGGAATAAGAAACCATTCTCAACTAAAATGGAGAGGGATTAAAAATGTGATTTTGCCAAACTAATTCTGAGAATACCAAAATTATACATTTTGCACATAATCAACCTTAAGAGAGATTATTCTGGGGAACTACCCCCCACCAAAAAAATATCTCCCTCAACCACTGATCATATTATCTGAAATTCCACATTGGTCATTTAGTCCACTGGAATAAGAAGCATCCTCTTTTAAATACAAATTTCCCTGGCAGCAATTTTTCTTAATTAGGGCTGGACCTATTTTCTTGCATGTGACCTCTGACCCTTAACCATGTTTAAGGTTTTATGCTATGAAGAATTCTTCACCAACAGTGTTGAAACATAACCCATAAAACTCCCAAATTCAGATATGAGACATGAGGTAAGTAGCATTTTCCCTTTTGATTTCTGAAAAATTCTCAAAATCAATCTCCCTTAACAATGTCCTCCTAAAAAAATTGAGGTTATATTAGTGTTCAAAAACAAAGATACTGTGTATGTATAATTCCTGGGTTGTTTTAGTAATTCTTGGCCGTAGTACCTTACATTTGCTTTTTTCCCTATCTACCGGAAGTATTTATGAACTCAAGGCCACACGTGGCCCTCTAGGTGCTCAAGTGTGGCCCTTTGACCTCAATCTTTTTATTAAGGGGATTGTTCTGTGAGGTTTGGATTCAGTCAAAAGGCCACACTTGAGGACCTAAAGGGCCACATGCTGGTCCAAGATGTTCCAAACTGAATTGTATCTTTCTGTCAATTAGACAAGTTTTTTCTGGGCCTTACTTTTGCTTTGAGCTTGCCTTTTAGGACTATAGCCCTAACAAGCTATGATAAACTTTTCTTTTCTCCCGTGACAGTTGAAATCACCTTCTTCCTGATTCTTGAGGGGAGGAACTTTAGCAATATTTTCTAAAAGGCTTGGATCTTTTCCAGGCTTCTGGTTTGAAGAAGTTTTGCAACTATCTAGTTGCTGAGCAGCTTTATCATCCTCAAAAAGATTATTCTGTTGCATATCTCCCACAGTAGATGATGATGATGATGATGAATAAATATTTCCTAAGTGGTCCACTATGGGAAGCAAATATAATTCTGGTTGAAGAGCCTAAAACATATAGGAAACAATTTAACAAAGAATAAATTTTTTAAAAAAACATTTTAAAATAAAAGTTTCTAAGTCTGTTACATACATATGGTGGAGCAAATGACTTGAGTTTCAGTTCCTTTTCTTGCTTTGTCTTCACCTAAAAACATAAATATGAAAAATCAACCAAGGCTTTCATGATTTCTCATTTATCTACCTTGAACTTTGCAAAGAGTATATAAAGAACTAAGCTGAATTTTAAAGCTAATAGCAAAACTGGGTGGAAGATATTGTAGAATACAAGTTTATTATCTGAGTGCATCAACTATAATTGAATTCATACATCTTCCAATTATGCAAATGTTAGTTCACACATACTTAAGTAGAGCTCAACTGTAGATAATAAAAGAGAGTTCTAATAGAGAGGGTGGGACTAAGGGAATAGCTTTACTTGGTCAAATGTTACAGTAAAGAAATAGTTTGGTATGTGTAGCTAGAGAATTCAGTAACTCTTCATTCATCCTTCCTAGTTAAAGATTTGAACAATGATTATTTTAATAGGTTTTTAAAAATATTTTCTTTCTCTCAGGACCGAAATCTAGAGTGAATACATATGAAATAATTGAGTAGAGGTACACATAATTACCATTTCTTTATGCATTTGACTTTATTATGCTCAAAATAAAAATAACCATAGGATTCTGCATTGGAATTTTCATTCATTCTCTCAACAGGCATTTAAGTATCTACTATAAGTCAGGCACTGATTGTTTGTATTAATTTGTTCTAACAAAAGTATAGTCTCAAAGAAAGAAATCTAAGCATGTGAAAAAATGTTTCACATGACTAATAATTAGAGAAATCCAAAGTACAGCAACTTTGAGGTTTCATCTCACACCCATGAGATTGGCAAAGATGACAAAAGTGTTAAATTGTTCTTTTGGTGAGGTGACGCTCACCTATTAGGGAATGGCCAAATATATTATAATGGAATATTATGAGGCTATAAGAAAGGATGAAATGGAGAGCTTCAGAAAACTCAGAGGATCTGTCTGAATTGACGCACAATGAAGAGAGCAGAATCAGAAAATCTTGTTAGGAATTTACCTATTCCATTGAGTAAAGTAGGTTTATGGAAGAATTTAATATTTGAGTAGAGAAAGAAAAGAACAAAATAACTTTGCCCCTAAAGTAATAGTGGCAATAGGTACTTTTATTTTTAGATAAACTGTGAAAATGAAAAATTACGACTAAAGAAATAAAATATATATAATATACCTTGCCCCAAATCAATCAGCAAGTATTTATTAAATACCTATCACATGCTAGACACTAGGTATACAAAATCAAAAGTTAAACAGTCCCTGCCCTCAAGGAGTTTACTCTTGGTGTGACAAAGCACCTTTCAGAATGTGACTGGATATATATGAGCTGGCAGCAGAGACAATGTCTGGGCATCCTGGACTTGGCCATGTATCTATTTTTTTCCCGCCCATTCATCTATATATGAGAACAGAAAAGACTTAAGAGTTTAAATACTGGGAAACCTCCAGAGGAGCATGGGAATTATTAGTCAAATAACCATTATCTAGTCTAGTTTATAGCCCAGTCTTCAAAGATTGGTAATGGGAAATACATGGAATAGTCAACACAAAGTAGGGTGAGGTCCCTGGCTAAGGGCCTAAACTGGGACCAGGATGAGGAGTCCAAAGAAAATACAAAGCCTAAGGGCATTTGATAACTAGGATCACCTGGCTCTCTTGCGAGAGAAATGATATGTTAGTAGCCAGACTGTGGGAACAAGACATCCTGGAGTACCCTAGAGCAAAGGTTTTTCTGACTCTTCTAAAGAACTGGGAGTGTGTGTGTGGTAGGGGGTGGGGAGCGTGGGGGGGAATGGGGAAGGTAGAGGAAGGGAAGGAGCCTAAGCTAAGAGAGTGAGAGAGAGCTGTGGATTTGGGCTGTGACAGCAGACATTGTAGCACAGAAGCAGAAACACCAAGTGGAGACCTATGAGACTGGGAAGAAACAGCACAAGAAACCAGAACAATGAAAGAGTTTCAGCCTCAGCAGCACCAGCTGCGGTTCCATACAAGGGCCCTGATCCCCCATGTTCCCCATACCTTCTGCTCTGTGTACTAACCTAAGTATATCCATTCCTCCCACTGATGCTTTATTTGGTGGAGAGTATACTCCAAGTTCATGGAGGAAATGTTATATGGTTACTTTTCTTACTATGCATTTCATGAAGCTGATTGATTAATAAGGATTTGCTAAATATTTACTATGTGCTAAGTACTAGGGATACAAAGAAGAAACAGCTCCTGTTCTCAAGGAGTTTCCATTCTAATTGGGAAGATAACATGGACAAACTGAGTACAGTTATCCCTTCTGCACTAAGAGTTTCCCCATCACAGTTTTGATATACTGTGGGTCGGCATAAGAAATTAAAAAGGAATTTCAGGGGAGCTTTGCAGAAGCCACACACAATATGTAAAGGCCAGCAGACAACAAAGAAAAAGTTTAGAAACTCAGAAATACATAAAATATATGTATAGTGTTGTATAATAAAGCCTATGACCAAGTAACCCAAATTTTACAATAAGGTATTATAAACAACCCATGAAAGAAAAAGAAAAAAATTCAGACTTCTTCTCTGGTACAAAGGGAGAGCCAAAAATTTTATGCAGATTTTCCAGATTGCAGAGGTACTCTGTCCCTAATACCCCCACCCCTCCTCCTGCTCCACCATGTGGAAGGGATAATGGTCAATATAAAATAACCTAAGAAGGAAGGCCCTGGCTTAGCTTTCCCTCCAAGTTACAGCAAAGTGTTCACACTTGGAAAAGCACTCTAATCTGTTGACATTAAGTCTCCTGGCAGTCATCTTGCCTTGGGGCCACTGCTTTTGTTGAATGCAAACATTTAGCATGGAGAGGATAAGTGTATGATCAGTCCAGCACTCTGTGCCACACATTGTCTTCTTCACTCTCACAACCTGTTTGTCTCTTCTCCTCACAATGACATAGACTATTAAATGTCAATGTTTGCTACAAGGGTGCATCCATGAAGTTTTATTGCATTTAGGCAAATGGAAGACAGCATTGGTGATGAGGTCATGAGATGCACAAGTCTTCAGTAGTAAATGACCATTGCTGCTAGTTGCTGTTTCTAGCTCCATTCCTCCCAAGGACTCTCTGCCATGTCTGGTAGTCTGAGCCTACTCTAGTATTAAAGTCACTAGAATTATAAGCTTGTCATCTTTTGGCACATTGCTGATGAGGGTCTCCAGGTCTTCATAAAGTTTTTCTTTGATCTCATCTGGGTTCATCATGGTGGGAGCACATGTTCTGATGATGGTAGTATGGTGCTTTCCTGCAAGTGGCAATGGCATTGTCATGAGCCTGTCGTTCACTCTTTTTGGTAGGCATACAAGCTTGTTCACTAGATTAGTTCTGATTGCAAAACCTACACCAGCTTCATGGCACTCCCCTTCACTTCAGCCATTCCAGAAAAAACATATATCCAGCTCTGACTTTGGTAAGTTGGCCTTCATTTGCTAGACTTGTTTCACTCAGGGCTACCATTTGGATACAATATCTGCTGAGTTCCTTCACAATAAGAGCTGTTTGTCTTTTAAGTATACTGAATTTCATGTTGTCCATAAATGCACGCACATTCCATGCTGCAATGGTGACTGGAATCATCTTTGCAGAAGTTTTTGTACATTTTTTTGTGTTTCAACACAGGGTAGGATCTCTGCCTGCTGTGGTAAACAGGACAGGGTTGTGTAAGCAGACAATTTTTAGGGCATGTCTAGCCCCCTTCTCATACCAGGAGGTGAACAGTGTGGTCCTTAAAAGATTGCTCAGATACCCCGGGGGGCTGCTGAATTCCACTGTTGCTTCCAATGAGAAGATGACGCTACAGCCTGGGCAAGCCTGTGTGCTGGGTTGTGACTACAGCTCCAAGTATATCTGTACCTGCTGCTTTGTCATTTGCCTGTCACCAAAGGACTTAGAGACAGGTAAAAATGGTAAAATGGCATGGGTGATATCTTTTGGTTTATGCATAAATTGTATTTAAGTGAGGCAGAACTGCACAAAGTCATTGGCCTCACTCTCTCTTCCAGAGTTGTCACAGTCCAGCCGTAGGACACAGTCAAGATGACTGGTGATAGCTCGAGATGCAGCGGATGACCTTGGCATCTTCGATGTCTAACCAAACTCTAAGTACTCCACAGCGCCTGCTTCAGCTGCCTTCATGGTTATTGGAACAAATTGTTCTAATCCACCCATCCCATTAGGGAAAGTCTTTACATGCTTAAGGCAGACACCTCCCTAACTCACCAATGGGCTTGGGACCCCTTGGTTACCTTCAACCTGGTTTAGCTGTCTGCTGAAACAGTTTACCAGGGTGTGGTCATTGTACATGCTACAGCTTCTTGGAGCCACAGCTGAGAATTAGGTGGATCAGATAGACCCCAAAGGTGGAAACCAACCCTGGAAAGGGCTCAGCAGTCCTCATACCAGAGGCACTAGTCCCTGAACACACCCTACACCCCAGAGCACAGCTAAGTATCAGTAGAAAACATCCCAACCAGGAAGAGACCCAAAGGACCTTGTAGATACCACATTACAAAAAGAGCCACAGGGACACCACAAGGAGACCTAGGCACAGCATGATGTGATATGCTTTGGCCACATACATACTCAATGTGTGTATCCTTCTGTGAACTCTAACTATGTCTACTCTACCCACCGACATGGTGTGTATTTTTAGAAGAGCATGCTGTGCATTCATGGGGTATCTATGTCGTATCTCCACTTAATCCCGCATTAGAATTACCATAGAGATTAGAGACATTACCCCAGAATCCACCAGCACTGACACTGTGGAGATGAGGGGGCATAAACTGAGAGAATTCTGAGAGAAAGGTGCTGGAGGGAGGAGAGCATGCCATCCTCTTTCGGTGATGTTTGGGAAGACACTGGCCCTGTCCTGCCCCCAACTGGCCCTTCCCTTCAGAAACTACAATGGCAAACCACTGACATGAAGTTGCTATTGCCTCTGAACTGCACAAAGACATGACTTAACCAGGTAAACTGAGCAACTCCCCTGCAATATTGCCCTCTAACGGAGAGGGAAGTAAACTAGATGGAAAAGCCATGCATGCTCCTTTCCTCAGACACCTGGTACTGCCTGATAGCAAAGTCAAGAAACTGCCTCACTTGGGCCATTTTGCTTAAGTCCCTATAAACATTTAATATGGATTAGGGTCTCTTTCCTGCATGTATGGAAGTTTAAGGTTTCACTCAGCTTGAGAGAGTAATAAAACTCCCTGAGAGACTGCCTTCACCTATAATACAGGGACACAAATTTAATGAATTGTTGGAACAAAGATAATAAAAAGGGGGTTTAGAGGAGTCCCTCCACAACCAGTGAGCTGCTGAAGGAAGTAGGTGTATGGGAGCAAGAATGTGATTACCAAGAAAGAAATCCAAATAGAAATTCACATGGTGTGTACAAAAACTTCTCTCCTTTTGCCCTGGACTGGCTTAAGGGACATCTTTTCTCATCTGGGACATTTTTTATTTACTTCAGGACAGAAGTATTTTTCTACACTCTTTCCTGCAAATCAGCTTTGAGATGGCCAACAAATAAGATTGCAGAGTGACAGAAAATGTCTATGATATCTGATGGGAGAAATAATTTCTCTCCCCTTTACACATGCCTCTCACTTGGGGACAGATGTGTCTTCCAAATTTTCAAGCCTAATCAGTTCCCCCAACCTCGCTGTGTCACTAGCATTAATTATGTATCAAGGGGTAGTGGCTAATTTCTTTTATATAAAAGAATACACAGCACAGTCACAGAGGAGAAAGCAAAAGGGGGATGAAAGAGAGGTTGTTTTTTGGGTGCAATATTCATTAGCACCAGGCTCTACTAGAGGCAGAATCCTTCCTGACTACAGGAACAGAAAATGGCTTTTTTGGCTATATCCCTTTCCCCTCATAGGAAGGAGGGAGAGTTGATAAGTTAGCAGAGTAGTTTTTCCCCGACTCAGAGGCAGGGGAGAAGGGCAGTGACTCCAAGGGGTACTTCAGGTAGCTCACAAATTATTGCCTTTATCAGCATAGCAAACATCTTCATCAGTCTCAGAAGCAGTGATTTGGGAAGAGTTTGGAGGGGAAGGGGCAAAATGCCTGGTCACTGAGCATCAACCCCCAAGCCACACCCACTCTGAGCCTCCTTTCTTGCATGTCTCTTTTTGGTGTTTCTCCCCCCAGAATTCTCTAAGTTACACATTCTTCTCAGTTCCATAATTTCAGTATTGGCTAATTCTGAGGAAGGATCATTCATCTCTAAGCTGATGCCAACTGAAGGCTAAATTAACAAATACCCTTGCTTCAAGATAACTATGCCTGGCACATATAGGAACTTAATAATCTTAACTGACCTTTGAAGAAAATTAAGGATTTTAGGAGGTAGAAATGGGAAGAGAGTATATTCCTGGCAGGGGGTCAGAAATCTGACAGAAATGTTTGATTGGAAATTCTAGGTATGACAGCTTTCAATCTACTGCAACAAGTGGAAAGCAAGAAAGCCCTTCTTAAAGACTAATAACAAGGGACTAAATAGACCCAGATAGCAGAAGGGAGGCTTAGCTCTAAGGAAAGCCTGGAATGGAAGCTTAAAGAAGTCAGGCCTTATTTTGTCAAGGTGCTTTGTCCTATTTCTCCCTGAGTGGTTTTCTTTTCTTCTTTCTATTCAAAAAATGAAAGGCTTTTTCCCATTAGCCTATCTGAACCTTTTTTCCTGTTTGCACTGTTATTGGGGATAAGAGTTTTGAGGATAGGGTAATAGATACAAGGTTATATTAGTGGAAAGAGTAAAAGATTTGGAGTTAAAAGATGGTTACTTTCTCTAGGCTTGAATTTCTTAATCTATAAAATGAAAGGATTGATGAGATTCTGGCTTCAAATCCCACCTTCGCCACTTACTTATCTGTGTAAACTAACATTAGTAATTTAACTTTTTTAGTTTCCTCATCTATAAAGTAAGGGGAGTTGAATTAGACTACCTCTAAGCCTCTTTCCATCTCTAACTTCAATAATCCAATGAGTCTATGATGTCCTGTTTCTCGCCTTTGTCCCTCAACTCTATACTGCAGTGATTCAACAGATAGGAAAAGCACTGGAGACTATGTCAGCACACCCAACTTTAACTTCTGGTTCTGCTAGTCACTGTCTGAGATGAGAAGGGCAAATTTAACCTCTCTGGGCCTCAGCCTCTTCACCTGAAAACTGAGAGGATTGGGTTTGGTATCCTCAAAGCCCTTTCCAGCGACACATCCCATATTCCTGTTTCTAGACAAAAGAATTCCTTGGATCTGATCTGTGCTACACTCAGACTCCATTCAGTGAGGTGCTGGCCCAGGCAGAAACGACGTTTCTTTCTAAGCTGAAATACCGAACCTTCAAAAACTCTGAAAATCACAACCTACTTAAACTAAATCATAAATCATAAATCATAAACTACTTAGAAAAATCATCATTCTAAGATCCTGTTTTCAAGTCATGTCTTCTTTTTATTTCTAAGGAAACTCACATACACATAGACACACACACACACACACACACACACACACACACACACACACACACACACACCATGTTCTTGTTTCCTAACTATGGGAAAAGTGGGAACAATCAAATCTTTCTCTTTCATAAAATTTCTTAGTGATAGTTCAGATCCTTACAGCATCTCTATAGTTCTAGTTGTGTGGAGAAGCAATTAGAATATGCGGTTTTTTAAAGTGTAGAAGTTTTGAAGGTTAAAGAATAAAAACAACGGAAAATAACTTACCACCGCTAAATTGTTTCCTATGCATTTCAGAAACAAAAATTTTTCTGCAACAGCCTCTTCACCCAGGAACTCACCCAGCTGCTCCCTCAGGGCTTGTAAAGTAAGATTAGGTGACACCCTGAAACAGCATTTTGGTAATATTAAACTTACAGGAATGGAGAAATATCAGTTGCTCATGGTTAGGCCAAGCTAATATAATAAAAATGACAATTCTACCTAAATTAATCTATCTATTCAGTGCCATACCAATCGAACTACCAAAAAATTTTTTTACTGAGCTGGACAAAATAATAACAAAATTCATTTGGAAAAACAAGAGGTCTAGAGTATCTAGGATATCAATGAAAAGACATGCTAGAGATGGTGGCTTAGCCACACCAGATATTAAACTGTACTACACAGCAGCAGTCATCAAAACTGCCTGGTACTGGTTAAGAAACAGGGGTGTGGATCAGTGGAATAGGATAGGTACACAAATAGGTGAAATCAACAAGTTTAGCAATCTACTCTTTGATAAACCCAAAGAGGCCAGTTTCTGGGCTAATAATTCACTATTTCACAAAAACTGTTGGGAAAATTGGAAAATGGTAGGGCAAAAACTGGGCATAGACCAATATCTTACACCATATACCAAAATAAAGTCAAAATGGGTTCATGATTTAGGAGTAAAAGTTGATAATCTAAGTAATTTGGGAAAGCAAGGAATAGTTTACTTATCAGATTTGTGGAAAAGTAAAGAATTCATGACCCAACAAGAGATAGAGAGCATTACAAAATGCAAAATGGATAATTTTGATTATGTCAAATTGAAATGTTTTTGTACAAAAAAAGCCAATGCAACAAGAATTAGGAGGGAAGCAGAAAATTGGGAGAAAATCTTTGCAACTAGTATCTCTGATAAAGGCCTCATCTCTAAAATATACAGGGAGCTGAGCCAAATATATAGGAATACAAGCCATTCCCCAATTGAGAAATGGTCAAAGGATATGAACAGGCAGTTTTCAGAGGAAGAAATTAAAGCTATCTACAGGCATATGGAAAAATGTTCTGGATCGCTGCTGATTAGAAAAATGCAAATCAAAACAACTCTTAGATACCACATCTCTCCTGTCAGATTGGCTAAAATAACAAATCAGGAGAATGATAAATGCTGGAAAGGATGTGGGGAAATTGGAACATTGTTGCATTGCTGGTGGAGTTGTGAGCTGATCCAGCCATTTTGGAGGGCGGTTTGGAACTATGCCCAAAGGGCTATAGAAATGTTCATACCCTTTGACCCAGCAATACCACTTCTAGGGTTGTATCCCAAAGAAATCACGCAAGCGGGAAAAGGACCCATATGTACAAGAATATTTATAGCGGCTCTCTTTGTGGTAGCCAAGAATTGGAAATCAAAGGGATGCCCATCAATTGGGGAATGGCTGAACAAACTGTAGTACATGAAGGTAATGGAATACTATTGTGCCATAAGAAATGGGGATGATGCAGACTTCATAACAACCTGGAAAAACCTACACGACATAACGCTGAGTGAGCGGAGCAGAGCCAGGAGTACGTTGTGCACAGCCACAGATATATGGATTCTGTGAGGACCAACCCTGACAAACTGCGCTTTTCTCAGCAACCTAAGGGGCAAGGACAACTCCAGGGGACTCACGATGGAGAATGCTATCTTCATCGAGACAAAGAACTGCGAAGTTTGAATACAGACTGAGGCACACTACATGCTCGCCTTTTCTGCTTCTCTTTTGTTTTTGTTTTTGGGGTTTTTTTTTTGGTTCTGTTTCTTCTTTCTCATGATTCATTCCATTGGTCAAAATTCTTCTCCACGACTTGACTAGTGCATAAATTAATTCAATGCGAAGTTATACATGACAGTTATATGAGACTTCATGCTGTCTTGGGGAGGGAGGGAGGAGGGAGGGGAGAAAAACTGGAACTCAAAACTATGTAGAACCGTGCGTGGTAAACTAAAAATAAAAAATTTATAAAAAAAAATATTAAACTTACAGGGGTTTTTTGCAACTAAAAAACTAATGAGGGGTTAATTTCTGTCATATTGTTGAGGCTCTAGAATTACTGACTCACTGAAATAGAGTTATCTTAATACACTACCTTTTATGATAAATACCTATTTTAAGAGGGATATTGACTTGGTGAAATCGGCATAGCTATAATACAATAACCAAGAAGTCCACACTCCCAGAGTTCACAGTTCTGGGGGATACCTGTCACAGGTGCAAGAGCTCTGTTCTTTTCTCAGGATGCTGGCATTCTACTATCATCCAAGAATACTAAAGTGAAAGCTCTCAGGATCTGGCATCTTGATATTCCCTTCAAAATGCCATTAGGCAAATGTCATCAACTTGTGCCATCTGTCATTAAGGTTAACTTCTCATTCTCAAGTCTTTGTTCATTTTTATACACTATAACAATCTTGTCTCATCCAGATTTCCTTCAGACCTTTGTTTTCTTGATGTATAATTTTCTTTCTCTGTTTGGCCAAAATTTAGAATATGATGTGGCTCTATCTATGAAGTTCATCTGCCCTATGGAATAATATCCAAAGCTAAAATAGTCTTCTAATAGTAATTAGAATTTATCAAACACCCTTAACACCGTATTTCCAGACAACACAGAGGGCTAAAGTGATTGTACACAAAATTCAGCCAAAAAGCCCACATGATTATTGTATAAATAATGAAGAAAATTTTATAAACTTCTGTTTTACTCTGGCTGTGTTCTATTGAAGGGATCATCAGTGGATCCTTTCGAGAAGCAGAAAAGACTATTTCCTTTGTCATTTTAAGATAAAATTTTGTCCAATTTACACTATTTGCAAAAAATCTAAACTCAGGCCTCAGAGAGAACTTAGTAACTATAAGTAAGTGAATATAGTGTCTAGACTTAGGTGACTGAATGAGGCAATGAAGCCTAATGAATGTTCCTACTGGATTTGGGAGCTGGGAAGGCCTGGGTTCAAATTTTGCCTCAGACATTTATAAGCTGGGAGGCTGTGAATAAATCATTGAATTTCTCTTGTTCCAGTTTGCTCATTTATAAAATGGTGATATTAATATCATGTACCTCATAGGATTGTGTGAGGGTTAAATCAGATAATGTAAAGCACTTTGCAAATCTTAAAACTCTCTATAAATATGAACTCTTACCATTATTATTATAATTAAGATCACAGACTTAGCTTTGGAAAGGGCCTTAGAGGCCATAAAGTCCAATCTCTTCATTTTTCAGAGGAAAAAACTTGAGGCTGAGAGATGGTAAGTAACTTGGTCTTAGAAGTTCCCCAAGCTTAAAAAGGTTCTATACCTACTTAGAGCCCGAGGGAAATTCACTTATGGAAAGAAGACATAAAAAACACAATATTCATCTACTCCAAAGCAACTTAGAGTAAATGATCTAGAATATTATGCTTTTAATCTGCCCTGGGGGTAGCTGTGCAAAAATAATCATTATAAATTCTCATTAGTGTAGGAATCAGAAGGAGAAAGCATCAATGGAAAACATTTGGGTGGAGGTCAATGGAGGGAAAAATGGGAGAAATTTTTTCACTAGAGTCTACTACTAGAAAGAACAAAGAAACAGATAAGGAGTTTGGGAAACATCATAAGTCCAGAAAAGAGGAATGATAGAGTGGTGATGAAAAACTACATTTACTTTTTCATCTGCTGAGTTGCTCTTTCTGCCAAAAGAAAAAGAGCAGTTCAGAATTTCTTGACAAACCTTAAAGGAGGAGCACCAACAAAAAGAAATTCTATTTTGAATCCAATTCCCTCCAACAAAGAGTAGAAATTATGGGAACGCTGCGGGAGGTGATCACTCTCTTCTAGAGTTTGTGGTAGAGAAAAGGAAAGCCAAAAAGCAACCCAGATTTTGAGCTTATTTCAAGTACTTCAGAGAAAGAATAGATCCCATGGACTAAAATTCTTCAGGGAAAGCCAGAAGAATGACAGAAGAAGCTAAATTCTGAAGACACAAAAGGTTAAAAAAAAAAAGAGGGAGTTGTCTGAAGAGTACATTGATACAGAGGGAGCTCACCAAATCGCTCAGATTTTTAAAATATATGTCCAGAAGAAAGCAAGGGTAGGTAACAGAAGATTAATAATAATAGTAGTAGTAGTAATAATACAATGGGGTAATACTATTACAGAATAGTGTCAGAAGTTCTAAAGTTCTAAATTAGCTAAGTTTAGAATGAAAAGTTAAGGCCAACAAAAAGCTTTAAAAATAAATTATATTGCAGAAGAAAAGGAGGCTCCCAGAAAGGAACAAGGTTGCTGTTTAAGGTAGACAGAGCAATTATAACTGATGACAGAGAAAAAGGGCACTGTTATTCAACTTTTGTTCTGCTTCAGTTTCTCTTTAAAGGAGACCAGCTTTGGACTGAAGACAAAGTCAAAATGACCAACAGGGTGAAATAAAGTGGAAAGCATCTAGCTGCCTTTACTGAACAACAGTCACCTGGTCAGGATGAACTCCATCTGTGGTGACTACAGGCTTCCCACAGATGTGATTGCTGAGTCACAGGGGCATTTGAAAGACCTTGGAGAACAGAAAAGGTACCATAGGACCAGAGAGGCAAACATTGTTCCAATGTTCAAAAAAAGCAGAGTATGGAATTTGTAAACTATAAGCCAGTGAACTTGACTTTAGTTGCTGGGATTATGCATTATTAATGAAATAGTGGACATCTGAAAAAGGAAGCAACTGTTTCTTTTTTAAGGTTGTGCTTTTCTCCATTTATTTCTTTTGTATGAATTTTCCCCTTATTTTAAGTCAATATCTTTTATCCCTATGATTGGGGCTTTTCTTATACTACTTTGATGCTAGTCTATTCTCATATTCCTTATCTTTCACTGATTATTTATATGCCTTACCCCAAGTTCCTTGATTTTATTTAAATCAATTTCTTTGATTTTGTCTGTTTCTCCCCCCTTTGCCTCTTTTCTTTCCCTACCTGCCCCAGGATGTGGTTCAAAACTTTCCCTACCCCTACCTCTTTCTTTGTTCAGATGAAGAAGCAGTGATTTCAAAGAGTTAGTATGGCTTTGTCAAGAATACATCAATTCAGATTAATCATTTCTCTTTTCAATTGTTACGAAATGGTTAGATCAGAAGAAGGTTGTAAATATAATGTACCTAGATTGTAGAAAAGTGATAAAGTGTCTCATACTGTTCTTGTGGAAAAGATAGTAAGATGTGGGCTAGATAAGAACACAATTAGAAGGAATTAGTTGAATGACTAGATTTATGTCATTAATGGTTTAGTATCGATGTGAAGTGGGTGACCCAGAGATCTGTGCTTGGCCCTTTGCTGTTTAACATTGTTATCAATAATTTGGACAAATGCATAAATGGGAATGCTTATGAAATTTGCTGATGACACAAAACCAGGAGGGTTAGTTAACATGCTGCATGACAGAGTCAAGATACACAAAGTCTTTTCTTCAAGAGGCAAGAATCTTGGACTGAATCTAATAAGAGAACATTTAATATGGATGAATATAGAATTTAACAATTTGGTTCAAAACTCAAGAAGATGTGGTCATAGAGCAATTTGAAAAAAATTGGGCTGTTTTAATTATATGAATCAATACTGTGAAAAGGCAGTCAGAAAAGGTAATGCAATCTTGGGCTGCCTTTAGAGAGGAGGCAACAGTCCCTCCATACACTGGCTTAGTCAGAACACATATGTAGAAGTGAGTTCAGTTTTAGGTGACCACCATTTAGGAAGAACTCTTATGAACTTTACTAGAGGACATGTAGAAGAGGGTAACCAGAATGGTAAAGAGTAAATAGCAAAAACCTAGAGTTCATGCAATATAAAGATCTCTTGAAGGAACTGGGGACATTTAACCTGGTGATAAAAAAATTCGGGGTAAAAATAACAGTTGTCAGCAAGTACTTGAAAGGCTTTCATATGGAAGAAGGATTAGATCTATTCTGTTTAGTCCTAGGCACTCAAACTAGGAGCAATGACTACAAGTTGCAAAGAGGCAGATTTAGTCTGGATATAAGGGAAAACCTAGTGCAACAGCCTAACTCAGATGATAGCGGGTCCTTCATTGCTGGACTTTCGGCAAAAGCCTCTAGGGTCAATCGTCAAATATGTTGTAGTGGCTATTCTTTTGGGGTGTGAGTTAACCTAAATTTCTGCTGATGGTCCCTTCCAATTTTGAATTTTTGTAATTCTGTGATTACATAGAAACAGCGTATAGTGGGAGGAAAAACCCACTTAGGAATCAGAAAGCCTAAGATCTCGCCTCATCTTTTTGCCATTTACTAGCCTAAGGTTAAATGAGCTTTTTGAGCCTCAATCTCTTCATCAATAAAGTGGCATCTGCTACGTCTGGCGTTGTTGTGAAGATCAAATGAAATAATGTGTGCAAAAACATTGAAAACTAAATAGGCATACTCCACTTAACATCATTAATTGGTTCTAAGAAAATATATGATTTCAGGTGAATGCTATTTCAGGAGACAGTTCCTTAGAAATGCTATAAATGGAAGAATATTTTTGGGCCAAAATTCAGATTATAAAAGGCCAAGAAATGTTTGTTCTTTAAAGAGATTCGAAGCTTTTATAAAGCTAGTCTAGGTAGGGAGTCTGAGACTAGAATAGCTTAGGGTTGGATACTTTAAGACGTATGGAGGCTTGACGTACCATCATTAACTGGATTTTGAGGGTATTGAAATTTGGGGAAGGGGAGTGGAGAGTTTGGGAAGAGATAACTTTTTATGTCCCAAGAACTTCCTAATTTCTAATCTGGGACTATCAATCTATTGACGATTTCTGAGCCAGGGAGGGTGGGTATGGTTTCTTGGTCTGGATCAAATTAAGCCATAGGCTCCATTCTTTTTTTTTCTCATAGGCTCCATTCTTACAGCGTCTTTCAGCCTTGCAACCACATTTTCCCTTCCCTCACCCCCACCCCAACCAAGTCAATGACTTTAGTTTCTCAAGCAGGGGAACCACTTAGCTACAAATATTTCAAAAGCTGTAGCTGGAGATGACAACTCTTGGGTGAATCTGGGGATTGCTTCATGAGGGGAAAATTTCACAAAAACCGTCCCTATATTGTGGGGGTGGAGTTGGTAGGAAAGGAGGTATGTTTCTTCTCCCCAAAGAAATGTAAAAGGACTCTGCCAAACTGCCCTGTGTGGAAGGGGAAGAAATCTGTTTCTTTTCTCTCTTGTTTTTCGCGTGCCCCAGAGGTTGTACAGCATAATGGGAAAGACTACAGGATTTAGAGTCAGAAGATTGTGAGTTCAAATTTTACTTCAGATGTAACAGCTGTGTGACTATGGGTCTGTTTCTGTCCAGTGGAGATAATACTTGCAAAGCGATACACAAATGTGAATTGTTATCTACTTAAACTTCTTCTGCACTTATTAGAACTACTGCTACTAACAGAAAGCCATTTATCAGTTCGCTCTTTCTATGAAGTGCTTCATCTCTGTACCATGGTTAAAAAGCCCATAGAGGAACAGATTCAGATGGTACCAGGGCTGAGCTGAGCTCCTATGGACATTATAATGGAGAACCCAATTTTAGGATGAGCCTTACTGATAATACAGTAATGATATTACAAAATGACATTGGTCATATAGGAGGTAGGATATACCTGTAAAGAACTAGGTATATCTAACTAAAAAAATGAGTTAAATTGTTTACTTCTAAATGTTTATTTGCAGATTGTAATCCAAAGAGTTAGGATGTAGCACTTTCAAACTGTGGATCGCGACCCCATGGAGTGGTGAAAAATTGGGCAACAGCAAAAGGTTTCTGAAAGTGCAAAGACCAAAAATTAATTAAAAATCCCATGCGTAATCAATCTGAGGTGTTTCTGGCATCGCTTTCCCATGCATATCAGGCGACTTCATTGCAGCCTTGGTTCTGAATACACAGCATGTGCATGTTACACTGTGCATGCCCTCAGACCACAAAATGCCAAAGAAGCTGCCTAAACAAAAAAAGGAATCGTGAGTGGAAAAAGTTTAAGAAGCCCTGATCTAAAGAACAAAATTTTCCATATTCTTTAATACTAGTAGGTGGTTGTTACTTGTAAGAGTTTACTTTGTAACCCTTTTTGTCAAATAACTCTCTTAAGACAGAAATCTATACAGAGATAAAAATAAATTCATTTAGCTAGCCAACATTTTAGAAATTATTTGTATATGGGCCAGGTCAAGATTAAACAGGGAAAAAAAATTGTGAATAGCTATTCCTACCAATTTATTCTAGGTCATCAAATATTCCAGGTACAGGCCTCTGAAGACTTCAAGAACTTTCAAGGCCTCAAGTCTTCATATATTCAGCACCATGAAACCATTAATAAGTAGCCCTTATGAATGGGCCAAAAATGCATGAAACCTGTCTACTGTAGGTCCAGGCAAAGAATCATTGGGAAACACTGACCATCAGCAACCCAGAACACTAGGAAGAAAATAAAAAGAAGATGATAACAGATAAAGAATTTTGGATTTTTAGACCAATACTTAAAAAGACATGTCCTTGGCCATGAACATAACATACCTAAACAATCTGGCAACACTGAATTTTGTCTATTACCTTGCAAATCTAGTCAAAAAGGCTTTAAAATGAAAAGACAAAATGAGGGAGAAATGCTTAAGAATACATACTGTTAGATATATAAAGTAGCCACCAATATAGGTAAAATAATAGCATTTGGGGCACCTAGAAATTCATGGGCGACAAAATCCAAGAAAGGAATCATCAATAAAATCCATCATGGTCTCAGATGTCCATACACAAATGCATAAAGGATGTGTAGCAAGTCAGGTAAACTAGAGAACCTAACATAAAGAGGTAAATCTGACTTCATATATATATGTCTGAGATTTAGTGGGATTAGATTTATGACTGAAATGGCTTTGGAAGGGCATACTTTATTAAAAAGAACAGGACAAGCAGACAGGGAAGATGGTGATAGGACTCTCCATCTATATCTATATGATGAGGCTGTGCCTTGGTCAAGGTCACACAGGCTATGAGCAGTAGAGGGAGTTGATTCCAGAGCCAGTGCTCATTCCATCGTGCACACTGTCTTATCTGCTGGAGCAAACTATCTGCAAAGACCTAATAATTTATTGCCTTGCCATATAAATAGTTTCAAAAGGTAGAAGAATCAATGAAGGAAATATCTGTTTAGTATTTGATTCTCACCAGCGAAAAGGAACAGGTTGCTCAAGCAGAAATGATGAGAAGTGACCACTTCCTCTTTGAAGGTATAATAGAAGAGGGGAAAACCAGGCATATAGTCAGATAAACAACCTATATTTTATATAGGACCCCAGGTGAAGTTGCCCCAGGAAAGATGGGGAGATCTCATAAATGAAATTCTAAAGAAACAAAGAAAAATAATTTCAATGAGGAGAAAATGGGGAAGGTTGTCTAGAGACTGATGTGAATGAATATCAGCTGTCTTAGGTTTTAAAAAGACACGTACAGAAGATGGAAGCAAGAGTAACAGAAGATAAATACAAAAATATGGTACTGTCCTGTAAAAACAGTGTCCATTAGTCAATCAAGGGCTTCTATGAACCATGAACTTTATTAGGCCCTGGAAATAAAAAGATCAAACTGAAACAATTCCTGCCTTTAAAGATCTTATATTAGAATGAGGGAGAAAATATGCACACATACATATATATGTATATATGTATGTGTCACACACACACACACACACACACACACACACACAATTACAAATGCATTGGTAGAGGGCATTTTCTTAACAGGAAATTCCCTATATTTGTGAAATCATAGTTCTAATCCCTATAAATACAGGTATAAAGGAGGTAGATCAGTTCTTGATCAAATTAAGTAGTTTTCTTAAACAACTTGAAAACAAAGGTTTAACTCCATTAACTGGGTGCAATTATACACTGGATAAAAGTAACTGAGGAACACAGGGTTTCCACACCTCTTAATGACCTTGATAAAAAAACAGGCTGGTCCTGCTCTAAATCAGTCAGCTCTGGAGAAAGAGCTCACTGTGTAACTTTTCCCTTGTACTTGGGAAATGCAGCAATGATGGAGAGGGGGAGCCCATTCTTGCTTATCCAGCTCCCACTGGGAGGGACATCTTACAGTAGAAGCACATGGCAGTGTCCAACAGAGAAGATCCAGCTGAAGAGTTGAGTTGAAGCAAATTGGTGAGAATAGGTAAGAGATCAGAGTCCAGTGCCTGTTCAGAAGAGAGAAGGCCCCAGAACCAAGCCTCTTGTTGGTCCTAGGGTATGACTTCCTGTTCTTCCCTCAAAAGCACAGAAGCACCCTAAGCCTGGAATTCAGCTGAGCCAGATGTGGAAGACGGCAGAGATTACAGCCAGGCGTTTGCTAGTTCTAGGGTATCGGTTTGTTTCTTTCAAATATATATGCACATATGTGTATATGTATGTACATATATACATACACACATATATCTATACACACACATATAATTATATAAAGCAATACCCTAGGCCAGTATTTCAGTTGAGCCCAAAATGGAGACCACCATGTACAAGCATCAAGACCAGGTGCAGGTTCGGGGGCCCTGTAATTTGCCCCTCAGAAACACTGCATCCTGTGAAGAACAGCATGAAAATGCTGCAAGAATCACACTGGGTGTCCCAGTGGCAACAGAGCTGTATTGGTCACATGCGTTCATGTAGGTGCCTCTCCATTTATAAACTCTCTAACACTCTTCCCATTGCATATTTGTGGAACAGCGTACCCTATGTTTATGGGGAAGATGGCTTGCAGCTACTCCAACATTTTCGATGTGAGCTGATTGTATTTTCCAGCTACATACTGAAAGGTAAATGTACTGGCTGGGGCTTATGAACTAGTTTTAGGAGCACTGACCTACAAAGTCCCTTGAACCTGGGTGACTTGTTCCCATTAGCAACCTAACCTGTAAATGACAAGAGTTTTTGAGTGGCAGGGGTGGAGGTGTGGTGCAGAGAATAGCTTCCAGGAATAAAGAGATAATAATTCAACTATACTCTGCCCTCATCAGACCTCATCTGGAGTATTTTGTTCATTTCTGGGTACTATGGTTTAAGGAGAGTGTCGAGAGGAGGGCAAACTGGATGGAGAAGGGCTTTGAATTCATGATATATGGGGATCAGGTGAAGGAACTGTGGACGTTTAGTGTGAAGAAGAGAAGATTAAGGCGGGCCCAAAAAGCTGCCTAAGTACTGGGATGGCTGTCATGTGGAGGAAGGCCTAGGCCAGGAGAGGGGAGCCTGCAGCCTCAAGGCTACATGTGGCCCTCTAGGTCCTCAAGTGTGGCCCTCTGACTGAATACAAACTTCACAGAACAAATCCCTTTAATAAAAGGATTTGCTCTGTAAAACTTGGACTCAGTCAAAAGGCTGCACCCAAGGACCTAGAAGGTAACATGTGGCCTCAAGGCTGAATGTTCCTCACCCCTGGCCTAGGCTTTTTATGTCTGGCTCCAGAGGGCAGAACCAGGACTAAAAGGTGGAGTTGTGAGGAGGCAAAGTTGCACTGGATGTCAGGAAAGACACCCTAATATTTAGAGCTGAACAAGAGTAGATCTGTTTTCTGGAGAGGCTGTGAGCTCTTCCCAGAGGTCTTCAAATTCCTTAAGTGTGTCACTGTCTTGTTATTGTCTTTGTATCCCCAGCTCCTGGCAAGCAGTAGGACGAATAAATAAATGGATGAATGAAAATAAAGAAGTAATCATAAAAAGTTAGCTTGGCTTCATCAAGAACAAATAATGCCCAACCAAGCTCATTTTTAAAAAGTGTTACTCAACTGGCAGATCCTAATTCCTGACTCCTGTGGGGATGGGTCACAGGAGAGGAAGCTAGAGAGGAAAGATGAGCTGAATACTATTTGCTCTCTTTTGGTTGTTGTTTTTAGATTCTCGTGGTTTCTCTCCATTGGTTCTGGTTCTACTTTACAACATGATGTGTGTGAAAATATGCTTAATATGAATGTATATATATAGAGAGCCTATATTAGATTACATGCCACCTTGGAGAGGGGGAGAACATTTAAAACTCAAAATTTTATGGAAGTGAATGTTGAAAACTGAAATAAATAAATAAATCTAAATGCAAAAGAAAGAAGGAAGGAAGGAGAGAGAGAGAAAGAAATTAAGAAAGACAGAAACAAAGACATAAAGAAAGTAAGAAAGAGAGATGAACTGAATAAGAGGAAGAAACTTGTCAAGATGATTGGGAATTTGGACATTTGAAGGCTAGAGACTGAATTTAGGGAGGAGAAATTTGAGAAAATTAGGAAATTCCAGTCAAAAGCCCACTTCCATTTTCTTTGGCCAGAGACTGATCTTCGGGAGAAGAAATTTGGGTTATTTAGGCAGAAGCTAAGGAAAAGCTGAAAGGAGGCTGACTTGAGCTTGAGGCGGGAAGGACCAAAGGAGAAAGTAAGTCAAGGTAAGAAAAGGTAAGTAAAAGAAATCGGTATGACAGGGTAAGAATTTAGTGAGAGAAGGGAAGGAAAGATGGAAGAGAAGGAAGAAAATAAGCATCTATTATGCGCCTACTATGTACCAGACATTGTGGTAATATTTCGTAAGTATTATCCTAATTAATCCTCACAATAACCCTAAGGGGTAGATGGGTATTATTTGACCCATTTTACAGCTAAAGAATTGTAGGGAAATAAAGTCGGTTTAGCTTTCACGTCCTCAAGGCTCTGTCGCGGGCCTTTCTCTTCCCCCATACGCCGTCTTTCCCATCAGCTTGCATGACTTTCATGATCATCTTTGTGAAGACGATTCCCAGATCCATTATTTCCAGTCCTAGCCTCTCTTCTGACCTCCAGCCTCGCATTTCCAACTGCCTCTTGGACATCTCAGACTGGACGTCCCCGATACACTTTTAAAGGCAACATGCTCAAAGTTGAACTCGTTATCTTTTCCCCTAAACTCTCCCCTCTTCCCTACTTCCCTATGGTATGTTTGTAGGCAGCAGGGAATGTACTAGACAGGCAGGCTCACCTCCAAAGAGGGGGGCGCCTCGCCTCTCTAGTTAGCCCATTCGAGGTTCAGACGACTCTGTTATGAAATTTGTCCTGACATCGAACCTAAGTTTGTTTCCTCACAACTTCCACCTGTTTTTTCTTGGTTCTGCCCTCTGCAGCCAAACAGAAAGTCTAGCCCATCTTCTACACTGCAACCCATCAATCAATCAATAAACATTAATTAAGCACCTACTACGTTTCAGGCACTGTGCTAAGCATTGGTGATACAAACAGAGGCAAAAGATAGTTCCTACCCTCAAGAAGCTTACCAGCTAATGTAGGGAGATAACATGCAAACAAATATATGCAGAGCAAGCCATATATGGAATAAATAGGAATTAACAGAAGGAAAGAATTAGAATTAGGAAGAGTTGGGGAAGGCTTCCAGTAAAAGAAGGGATTTTAGTTGAAAATGGCTGTTGAGGCACCTAGAAGTTTATTGGAGAAAAAAAATCCAAGAAAGGAATCAATAAGATTTATAGTCTTAAATGTTTATATATAAATGCATGAAGTTTAAACATTAAGATGAACTAGAGATACTTTAAAAAGGCCAAAGAAGGTATGTAGAAAGTAGATCACTGTGCCACCTTAACTGGTGATATCAGATATAACACCTGGCCAATTAAGAAAGCAGTAAACTAGAAGACTATGTTTAGGAGCCAGCAACAATCCCCAAGCCCAATGTCTTTTGCTCCACAGCCCAGGTAGCCCACCTGGAAGACAGAATGGAACACCAGTTTTGTTAATTAGCTCCTTTTTTTTTCTTTTTACTTCATCTGGGGTTGTGGACACAAAAAGCACATCTTTTTGTTGTTGTTCAGTTGTCTTAGTCATGTCTGAGTCTTTGTGACCCCACTGGGGGCTTTCTTAGAAGAGACACTGGAGTGATTTGTCATTTCCTCCTCCAGCTCATTTTACAGATGGGGAAACTGGGGCAAACAGGGTTAAGTGACTTGCCCAGGGTCACACAGGTAGTAAGAGTCTAAGGCCAGATTGAACTCAGGTCTTCCTGATTCTTCCTACCCACCACACCACCTAGCTGCCCTAAAGTACATCTCTTGTACCATAATCCATCTGTCCAAGATTATCTTCATCCTGATCTACTTCTGTAGTCATGTTTCCTGTATTGTCCTATTTATTGTTTTGCTTTATTTTGATTCGGTTTTAATTCATGACTCTATTTTCCTAGCTGTTCCTATGATTTCTCATTCCACTTAGCATCTGCTGCTCTACCTGGTTTCAACTCCACAGAACAAGATGCTCCTCCCAGGATAAGCTCATCACTTCTAAATTCACCACCATGCTTGCTAACTCAAGCCTTGAACGACAGCACCTCCCTTATCTTCCTTTCCCCTCTGATCAGAGGACAGGAGGATGGAACACCAATCTCCTCTCAGCGCCTTCCTTTGTAGTGGGCAGAAGCTGGTCCCTCAGCCCCTGCACTTTGCATCTGCTGCTCTGCCTGGTTTCGCACTCCAAGGAAGAAGATACCTTCTGGTCTCCCCCTTCTCCTTTCCTGCCTCTCTTTGTGTGTTGCCACCCCTCCTCCCATTAGACTGGAAGTTCCTTTTATCAATTGTATATCCCCAGGGCTTACTTAGCCCAGTGCCTGGAACATAGTAGGTGCTTAATAAATGATTGTTGGACTGGATTGGATTTCAGCACATGGATGGCCTATTCATTTCTTGATAATTGCAGTAACCACAGATCCAACTTAAATTAGAACTATGTCTCACAGAATTTGCTCAGTGAGCCAAAGTTCCTGCCACTACCCTGGGTCTAACACCAGCTAGCTACAGTGGATAACTACTCACCCGCATCCTGCCCAAAGGTAAAGAACTCAGATCTAGTTGGGACAAAAAGAGACAAAGGAAGTCTCAATAGGACATAATTAAGTGATGGAGGTAAACTTTGCTTGTCACTACCTTGTTAGAGTGTAGTCTCTTCAAATTAGCTGGAATCTACCTGTCTATGAGTGTGGAATACTTCCCTGTGAAATGCAAGCTTCTGAAGGTCAGGGGTTATTTTCTGTTTGTTTTGTGTGTGTGTGTGTGTGTGTGTGTCTGTTTTTGTTTTGTTTTGTTTGTTTTGTATTGTTAGTGATAATTTTATAACTACCTTTTAAAATAACAATTGATGATCCAACAATTTAGACTGGTCCTTTCTATATTGGGAAATAACATAACTGTTTCATTTTCTTGTTCTGTATGCAATTAGTGTTTTTTTTTTAAATAAACTGAAAGAGTCCATATATATATAATGAAAACAGCAACAACAAAATCAGCCACTGAAAATGAAGATTATGTGGATGAAAAATAAAAGACTGTATGAATCCGAGGGTGCTCCTTCACTGTCTTTGTGCCTTTCTACAGACTGACCCCACCAGGCCTGGGGAGGAAGTACCTCCTCGATTCTACCTCTCAGAATCTGCATCTCCTTTTACAGATTAACCCAGGAGACCCAGCCTCAGTGATCAGCAATCTTTATTGTACTCTCTCTCTTATCAGTGCTATGCCTCCTCAACTTAACTGGAATCTGCCTATCTGTGAGTATGGTATACTTCCTAGTAAAATGAAAGCTTCTGAAGGCCTGGAGCTATTTGTTTTTGATTTGTTTTGTATCCTTACTGTCTAGCACCTAATAATTAATAAATTAATATTTAAAGAATTAAAATGTTTTTAATGGACTGATTAATGTTTGCAGCTCTTCAAATGTTCTTAGATGATTAACTTCTTAAATGTTCAACCACAGCAGCCCATCAAGGAAAAATTTCTTCCTTGGGTTGCAGCACTGTGCCAAGGGCAACACCACTTCCCATGGTTCATGCCATGCATTAGGCCAGAGACTAATTCCAGCCCATGGTGGGAGGTGGTCCACTCCCATTCTTATCTGGAGGAAATTTTAGGAGAAGGGAAAGGGAGAGGGGGAGGGAAGAGGTAAAGGGGAAGAACAAGAAGTCACTTCATTGAACACATTTCTACATGACTTTAAAAATACTTGCCTTATAAATCCAGCTGAAATAAATTTACTGACTACTTCTATTGAAATGGTATTTAGCTTATAGTTCCATGATCCTTCAGGGACATAAAAAACATGAAGCTCCACCAACTAAATAAATTGAGAAGAGTTTGTCAGATAAGGGTTATTTTAAGCACTGAAATAACACTTGAAATTACATTGAAATAAAACAAGTATCAATGTTAAAGAACTGAGATTTTAATCAAAAGATCTGACATAAATATGTAATTTTCTAAACATATATGTCCCTTAAGCTAAATGGAAACAAAAAACGAAAAACTTTTAAAAAGGGATTTTAACTACATGCAGTAAAGACAATCTCCAACTCTCAAATGGTGCATACTACAAAGACTCATTGAGTTTCTTGTTTCAGAAGTTGGACCACACTCACTCAAATCAATGTTACAAACAGCGGTTAGGATTACATATCTAAACACAACAGTTCATTTAACCCAAACAATATCTGAAATGGTACTATACTTTGGTTATGTTATGGGTTGAAAAATCTCTAGAGTAAGGGTAGTTAACCATGGATTTGTGGACTCTCAAGGGGTACATGGACAGATTTCAGAGGGCCTGTAAATTAAAAAATATCTTGGTCACTGTATTCCAATATAATAAGTTTCCAATATAATCCAATGTGTTTCCTTTTATGCACTTAGAAACATTATTCTGAGAAGTTCATAGGCTCTATCAGATTAAAAGAGATCCAGGACACAAAAAAAATGTTAAGAATATATGCCCCAGAGGGTCAAGTTGGGCTGGGAATTTAAGCAACATTTATGACATTGTTTCTGTTGGCAAATGGGTTCCCTGAACTGAAACAAATGATAAATGCTCCTTCTTTACCTTTAATCACTCAAAAAGAAAAGAAAATTTAATATTTCCATAAACCTATGTCATCCTTGGTTTTGAGTATGTGGAAAAGAGTACGCAGGAAAAGGGACTGAGCGTACCCCGGGGGAAAGGGTCATATAAAAAAAGAGTCTCAAAAGTAGCTTTGTGGCACAATTCTTGCTCTCCAGGGCACTTGAGGGAGCCCACTTTCACTCCCAGAACTGCAAATGGCAGTGTTTAAAAGTTAAGTGGTTTAATCAAAAGATTTGACAAAAGTATGTAATTAGGTACTTATATCTATATAGGTATATATACTATATAGGTATAGGTACTTATACCTATATTTCTATTGGTGTTTTGTTATGACATTATATATATATATATACACACATATATATAGTTATAATGTACTATATATGACTATATATAGTATGCTATCCTGAGAATAGATAGGATATTAAAATTACCACAAACAAAACAATTATTCTTTACAAAAGGCAAGTCAAATAATAAGATTGTCATATGCCACACACTGAAAATCAGAACATTTTAAAAAATTATTACCTAAATACTAAAACTTTTCAAAACTTTAAAATTTTGATTTGTATATAATTTAATATTTTTCTAATAGTATTTGTTAATATTGTCCTTGAGATAAAGCCATGCTAAATGAAATAAATGTGACACAAACACTATTTCTAAATTAAATAAATTGCTTTAATACTTTTGATGACATATTGTGGCCAAATTCAAAATAAGTATATCTTATTATCTCCAACATGTTCTATAAATGAATGGATAACCACTACAAAGAAACTAGTTAATCCATACATCTTTGTGGCTCAGAAGCAATTTTATAATGTAAATAAACAATATCAAATTTTCAGTGATAAGTTATCACAGACTATCTACATAATTTGCACTTGTTTTTCATAAACACTGATTTTTTAAAAAATGTTGACAAGAAGGTTTAAAAGGTTTTTCATACAAAAAGAATTTTTTACCTCTGATGAAGAAGGTCGACTTGGATTGAATGACGTAGTCATTGGTGCCTCAGTAGGGTAATAATTACTTCTGATTGCTTCTTGGCGGTCTTCCTTTTCATTTAAGCATTACTTAATGATAGGGCTCATAATATAGATCCTCTAGGTGACTTAATGATAGCATTCCATTCATCTTTTGTCTTCAAGACATGTAAATGCCTGCTAAAAAGGAAAAAAATGTAAGACATGATAAATAAGATGAATACAAAGAAGCATGGAAAGGCTTACAGGAATTGATACAAAGTAAGTAAAACCAAGAAAACCATATGCACAATAACTACAACAATGTAAATGTTTCCAATAACAACCACAAAACAATCAAAAATAAGTGTTGCAAAATCAGAAAGAACAAACTTGATCCCAAAGAAGAGATGTATGAAGACACTCATCTTCCATTGCTTTTCAGAGGTTGAAGGGGAGGTCTACAAGTTGGGGAACATTACATATGTTGCCATTTTTTTCACTATATTGACCAGTTTTGCTGATTTTTCTCTTCTTCCTCTTTTTCTTAAAAAAAAAAATTTTTAACCATGGGACAACCCTCTGGAACAGGTTAAGTGGGAAAGATACAGTGGGAAATTTAAAACAAAAGATATTAATAAACTTATTTTAAAATAGAACTTTGTGAAAAAGATTTTAAAGTTGGCCTAAAACTAGAATGCAGAAAAATAATCTATACCAAATGAAAAGTACCTAGTGAATAGAGCTGTCAATTCATATGCAGGAAAACCATGTTCTTTACAATTATCACCAAATGATCTAATAAATTTCTTTATTAGGACATGATGAAGAATTGATTTAATATTCAGAGCAACTCATCTCCCCTGATTTTCATCAAATGAAACTGTGTGATATTTTACTTAAAATAAAATTTGTTAGTAGAAAATCTAAGTTTATACAGATAACAATCAGGAATGATATCAGAATCTCAACCCATGGATTTCTCTTCAGGCACAGATTCCTTTACATTCACAAAAAAGAGTGACTATTTCAGATGAGACTAACAACCCTGAATTTTGTCAGGATATAAGATCCCCATTAATTTATGCTTAATGCTAAGTAATGAATCTGTCATCCATGAAGGAAGTTACCAAGAAGCACTATACCTAGGCAGTTTCTTACTAATGATAAAGAAAACATGGATGATTCTAAGAAGTTCTATTATGTACTTTGAACTGCTTGTACAACATTAGAACAGTTGCTTAAGTTCCATGTAATTTAATAGTGCTAAAACCCTGGAGCAGGGTATGGCTTTAAGAATTCCATTTTAAGGACAGCAGTGATTGATTAACCTCTTGGGGTATCATACAAACTCCTGAACTTGTCTAGTTTGATATGACATAAATCACTGCGTGAATTAAATCAAATCATCTACTTATGCTAAAGTTCAAAATGGGACCATTTGAAAATGACAAATGTTAGAGAAGCTACAGGAGAATAGGTACTATAAGCAGTTAGGGAAAGCTCCCCTACAAATTCATAAACTGTGCAGACCTCTTGAACAGCAATACCACTATTAGGCCTATGTCCAAAGAGAAGGAAGAAAGAGGAAAAGGACCAATATGTGAATACATGGTATATATGTGTAAACCTATAGTATATAGGGGTAAATATAACACATGTAAACATATAATATATACATATATTTTATGTATATCAACTCTTGGTGTTGGCAAAGAGGTAAAAACTAAGTGAGCACCTATTAACTGGGCAATGAACAAAGTATGGCATATAAATGTAATGGAAATGATGAACCTTTTCAGAGAAATCTGGGAAAATCTGTCAGGCACTCAACAAGCATAAATAAGCACCTACTATATGCCAGGCACTATGATAAGCTCTGGGGATACAAAGAAAGGCAAAAAATATTCCCTCTTCTTAAGGAGCTCACAGTCTAACAGGGTAGTCAATATGCAAAGAACCACATACAAAGGAACTATATCGCCATATGGGGAACAGACCCAAGAACTGTCCAGGTCTGCAGATGCAGGGGCTAGTTGCCATGGGTGTGGGGCAGAAGCAGGTCATGAACTGACAGAGAGTTAAGTGAGCAAAGCCAAGAGAACAATTTATAATAACACTGTAAAAGTGAACAACTTTGAAAGACTTCAGAACTCTGACCAACACAACAACTAACAATGACTCTAGGAGACCAGTGATGAAAGATGCTGACCAACTCCTGGCAGAAAGGAGGTAGACAAAATATGCAAAAGGGGACACATATCTGGTCATGGCCAATGTGGAAAATGACTTTGCTTGGCTGGGCATATTTGTTACAGAGGTTTTGTCTTTCTTTTTCTCCTAAGGGTGAAAAAGGTTAGAGGAAGAAAAAATAAATGCTTGTTAATCAAAAAATAAAAAATAAATAAATGTAACTTCTAAATGATTACTCCTACTAATAGCTGACATTTATTATAGCACCTTAATGTTTGCACAGCATAGCACTTTACACACATTCTATCACTGATTTTTTTAAAACAAATCTATGAGGAAGGTGCTGTTACCTATTATGCCAGTTTTAGACACAAGGAAACTGAACCTCACCGAGGATAACTGGTTTGCCCAGAGCCACTCAGTTAACAAGTAGCAGAGCCAAGACTCAAACACAGTTCTATCTTAACTCCAAAGTGCAGAGCTTTTTGTACCCTTCAAATACTTGAAGAAAGCTATACTGTCTGCTCTGTCCCACCTCCATAATCATTAAATGAATATAACATTTCCAAGAATGTTTGTATTCAAAACCATGACAGAAATTCAAAACCCTAAAACATAGAGAAGATACTATTACATAGGATTCCTCTTGAGTAGCACAAAACACAATAATAAAAACTATATTTTGTATTTGCATATATAATATTATATATTATCATCATTTTGATCAGTCTACATCAACAAGTGTTTGAGCACCTAAAGGTTACATAGCACAACACTGGGCATTTGTTAATGGGAACAGAACTCAAAAACAGTTCATCTCAAATGGAAAATGCATTGAGGAATGAACAAATACAGAAAAAGTTAAAGACTGAAGTGATTATGAAATGAAGTTGACTTCGTTTTTGGAGTAGGTCATATCTGAAAGAATAACCAAGAGGGGCTAATCTCATTTTGTCTTCCGTAACTCAGATTCTGTGACTTGCATGAAGAGAACAATGATAGTACAATCAGTTCATTTCAATGCATAGGTTTATATGCAGGGATGGGAATGAATACTCCTCCCCATTCCATGGAGAAAGATCATACCAAGCCTTATACACCATCAGGGATAGAACCACAGTCCTGCTTCACTGCTCTGTGGATGCACATAGAGTATCTAAGATCCCATTGAAAAAGAGATAAATGATTTGCCATAATTTTTCAGAAGATAATAGAGGCCTTTATGAAAAAAAATCAGTGAAAATATAAATTCAAAAGAAAACTTGATCTAGAGTCTTCAACTGCTAAGTGATGCTTCATTCGTTGAAAATGGAGTGCCAAAACTATCCATCAGAACAGGTGCCCTGTCCAGCAGCAATCCCCACCCCCACCCCAATCACTCAGTATCCTGCTTACAACCCAGCCCTTATAGCCATCATCCCGGGCAGCAAGTCCTTTGCAGGAGATGCAGCCTGACAATTGCTCCTAAGGGTCTACAGCCACAGCGACTAAAGATGCAGAAAAGATGTTCTTGGCCCCAAAGTCCTTGGCGCTCACAAATAGGTCAACGTCAGAAACAAATATGATTTTAACAGTGGAAATGACATGAAAGAAGTGGCTTACTGTCTGCTTTGCCACTCCTCCCTAAAGACCATGGGCCTTCCCCATTGCAGTGTGTGCTCCCTGGGAGGAGGGAGGGCTTGCCATCCTATTTGCATGCACAGCATTGCACAGTACTTTGCACTAGCAGGCACTTAACAAATGTTTTATGAATTTTTATTCATTCATGTTCATTTATTCACTCGTTATTTTTATTGATTCAAATACCAATGAAAATATTTTATGATGTAATGCTAGAGTTTCATGGCATGGTATGTGAAATTATACGTATTACAATGAGGCCTTGTAATCAATCTCCTTGGGCACGGCCCAAGATGGGCCAGTTTTGCATCAATTTCTACGCTATTGAGTTATTATGACCCCAATGTCATTATGTCTATGCGACAATAAGGGAAATTAAGTCAGTAAGGGAATTTTTAGTTGGTGAACCTGTATTGCTGTTATTTATACGAGTTTTATAGGTAAATTCTTGGGAACTATTTTTATTATGAAAAGGAACATTTGTTGAACAAATCTGTTTATTTCATTGTGCTTTACCCTGTTAACCTATACAATCTAATAAGTAAAGTATGATTGGGATGGCCTAAAAAACATAAAATACTATTACTAAAATATTATACAAAGCCTGGATTAAACAAAACAATAAATTTTACAGTTCTGCATGTAATTAGGAAGTAATATCTATGTTCTTAAAATTTGTGTTAAACACACTAAGAACCAAATCATACATCCATTTTTAACAAACTATACTTAAAATATACAACTACTCATATTTGTAATTCTAAAATAAACTTAGGGCTAAAGGATAATCAGTTACTTTCAAGTATATCCTACATAGTAATCCATACTTTTCCATGAAGGAAATGACAAGCACTGGTCCAGCTTAGTTTGTGGGGTCAAGCTTAATCATGTCTACTGTAGGGAAAACTTAACCCAGAGGTTCTTAACTTTTGGGGTGCCATGGATCCCCCAACCCCTTCGGCAAACTGTTGAAGCCTGTGGTCCTCATCTCAGAATGTTTTTAAATACATAAAATAACAAATAATGGATTACAAGGAAAACCAATCATATTAAAATAAAGATGTAGTTTTCCCTATCCAAGCTTATGGGCTCCTTGAAATTTATCTACTGTAGACTGTGAATCCCTGGTTAAAAACCTATGATACATAGACCAAGGGTTGGCAAACTATAACCATCAGGCCAAATCTAGCCAGTTGTCTGTTTTTGCCCACCCCCAAATAAGAATGTTTTTTACAAAGTTTTATTGTGTTTAAAAATGCAAAAAAACAAAAACAAAACCATTCTTAGCTCAAAGATGTACAAAAGCAGGCTAAAGGCTGGATCTGGATGTTAGGCTATAGTTTGGCAACTCTGATATAAACCCACAGAGTATATGCATTTGTTTCAGTAATGGGCCACATAATCAGAAATACATATATATATGAGCTACATGAACTTAGATTTCAGGAGAGTTATGAAAGAATATACTTTCACGAAGTTAGGTGGGTTAAAACATTACCCAGAGTAGGACCAGTTAGAAGGAAATTTTAGCTGGTTAAGTGTGCAAACTAATTTCCAGGATAAATATTTCAGACCACATGTTAAACCAAATACTCTCATTTTATAGTTGAAGAAACTGAGGACCACACAGGTGAAATGACCTGCTCTAGGAAGCTGGGTTAGATGACCTCTATGGTCCCTTCATGCTCTGGAAGCCCAGGAAGTGGCGACCTCTGAAAGACCAGTAGGTCGGTCGGCAGTTGTTCGGTGGCCAAAGTATTGGGCCTGGATTTGAATTTGGCCTCCACCACTTACTCTCTGAGCCCCAGCAGATTCAAGTTTCTGCGCCTTTGTACTTACTGTCCCCAGCTTCCAGAATGCTCTAACTCCCTACTTCCAACCCTTAGCTTTCCTGACTTCCTTCATGACTCCAGGAGGCCTCCAGGACCCTCCTCCCCAGCTGCCAAAGCCCGGCCCCCTGCACATATCGTGTATCTACCTAGTGGTTTCAAGGGTGAGTCGGCGAGAAGGGTTTTTCTGTGTGTCTCCACATCCCCAGCATTTAGCACAACCCTCAGCACTCAGCAGGAGCTTGAGGAGTGCTTGTTGACAACCTGGTTCTGGCCTCTGCCATTTAGTCTCTGCGCCTCAGTTTCCCCATATGGAAAACGCGAGGACAGGACCGGATCAGAGTTGTCACAAACACCCAGCTCGCACCACTCCCAGTTTAAAAATGTAACTGGGAAATGTTTAGCAAAATAGAAGTACAAGAAAAGGTAGGTAAGTCAACAGACAATAGCAGGGATCCTTACTAACGCTTTAGTTCTATTTGAGTTTGATGTCACTGGTCTAGACGACTCCTTGGGACCCTTCTTTCTCTCGAGAGTTGGGGCTGAGGGGCAGGAAGGGCAAACAGTGGGGTGCAGTGGGAAAAGCAGCGGCCTCGTTCTCAGAGGACCCGGGTTTGAATCTGCCCTCTGCCACTTATTCTGGGCCTCAGTATCGTTTTGTGAAAAAAAAATTTGGAGTAATGACCACTAAGTACGACCACTGTGTCCAGTGCCTCAGTTTCCCCTAGTGTCACAGAGGGTACTGGGGTACTGACCACTGCGTCCCGTGCCTCAGTTTCCCCTCGTGTCACAGAGGGTACTGGGGTACTGACCACTGCATCCCGTGCCTCAGTTTCCCCTCGTGTCACAGAGGGTACTGGGGTAATGACCACTCCGTCCCGTGCCTCAGTTTCCCCTCGTGTCACAGAGGGTACTGGGGTACTGACCACTGCGTCCCGTGCCTCAGTTTCCTCTGGTGACCTCTTACGTTCCCCCCGAGTCTCAGTTTCCCCCCGGAGAAGGACAAGGGGCTGCCTGGCCTGGCCGGCCTCCCAGGTGCCCGCCGCCCCTCGCCGGTCCGGGGTCGGGGATCCCCCAGGTCAGTCGGACAAGCGCCCCTCCCCCTCCCCGCTCCCCCCGGGCCGGTCTCCGGGGGGAGGGGTCTTCGACCGTGGGCAGGGGTCTGCCCGGGCTCTTACCGCTCCCCTCCCTCCCGGTAGCTCGCTCGCTCTCTCGGAAGGAAGGCGCAAGGGAGGAAGAGGAGGGGGTTGGGGCGTCGAGCCAGTCGCGCACACGCGCGCGCGCTCCCGAGGCGCGCCCGGTCCCACCGTCCACCCGCGGCCCCGAGCGCGCACCCGGCCAGGCGCGCGCCGCAGCGCCCCGAGCCGAGGGGAGGGCGGAGGATGAGGGGGCGCCTGCTGCAGAGCAGGAGGGGCGGAGTGGAGGAGACTCCGGGAGGGGCGGGAGCGGGTGGAGCACCTGGCGCATGCGCGCTGCGAGGGTGGCGGTACTTGGCGGAGCACCGGAAACTTAGAAACAAAGTTCCGAGTAGCACCGCCCCCTCCCCCAGCGGCCCCCTCCCCGCGCCTGTCCCCCCGCCCGGCGCGCACACCCTCGGGTACTTATAGGCACCACTCGCCCGCCGCGCCGCCAGACCCAGCGAGCTAGGGAGCGAGCGGACGTCTGCCCGACCACCCACCACTCAGCACCCAGCGCCGACCACCGACCGCGGACCCCGGCTTTTTGCGCCATGTCCAGCAGCTCCAACGTCGTCGCCATGAGGAAGGTGGTGCAGCAGCTCCGGCTCGAGGCCAGCCTCCACCGCGTGAAGGTGAGCCCCCTCCCCAAATACCCCCTGCAGCCCCGGGGGGGGGGGGGGCTTGGACCCCAAGCCCCGAGACCTCATCCCCCGGAGACCCCAAACCCCGAGGGCCCCATCCCTCCGAAGGTCCCAGCTCCGCAAAGACCCCAGACCCTGAGACCCCAAGCCCCGATATCTCAGCCCTCCAGAGACCCCGGCACACTTGGACTAACAAGTGTCTGAGCCTCCTCCGAATTTTCCCGAGGGGGGAACTCTTCCCCAGACCCCCGACTCCTTGTCATTCTAATGCCCGTCTCCCTTCCCGATCCTCCCGGACCCCGGACCGGGGAGTTCTGCCCCGAGTGACACCCGGGTGGGGTGGGTGGGGAGGACGGGGACAAAGACACTTTGGTGATTTCTCGAGCCTTGCCCCGCGCTCTCTTTCTGTTTGTCTCAGGTTCCAGTCTCAGATTCCCATGTGCTACCCCGTACGCTGTCGCTTTCCCCTTCTTCCCCCTTGACCCGCCCCTTCTCTGCCTCCCCCCACCCCGACAAACGTTGCTCCCCGGCGAGAGACCGATCCCGAGTCTCCTCTCTTGTCCCGTTTCTAACTGGGTTCAGCGATTATACCCCTCTCAGGTCTTAAGTTCTTCCGTCTCCTGAGAACAGGAAGAAAAACTTGAGCTGATCTTTCACAGGTTCCACTTTTTTTTTTTAAACTACCATTCTTGCTATGGAAGAAGAAAAATGAAATGAACCCGCCCTGGTGAATTTTTGGTTTGCTTCTGTTGATGCATGGTGGGGGAAAGGGTGGGAGAGAGAAAGAGAGGGAGTCAGGGGAGGACCAAAGACATGAGAAAAAATAAATTAATAAAAAAAAATGCAACCTCCCGGGACACGAGAGAAACAGTCAGCTTGGGTGCGGGGGGGAGGGGGGGGCCGGGAATAGCTTCGATTATAAAGCACTTTATAGTTTGTAAAGCGTTTTGTGCCATCCTCTTCGATGCAGGTGAGTGGATAGTACACCTCTGAGGCTTTGTGACTCGTGTGACCTTGGGCAAAGAACTTAACCTTTCTGGGCCTCAGTTTCCCTATGTGTAAAATGAGGGGATTGGGCTCAAGGACTTAGAAGAAACCTTCTGTGACCCCGTCATGCCCCTCCTAGACAAACTCATTCGGGTCAATCAGTCTATCATTTATAGGCTGCCCAATCTATAAGCCCACCATCTTTTAAGCCTCAGCTCAGATCCTATCTCCTCATGAATCTGACCTTGATTCATACCTTTCTTAAAACTCCCTTTTTACAGTATCAATGAGCACTGTTAGACGCTACCCATTTCCTAACTATTGCTTATAATCCAGCTTTAAATACATCAGGATGGAATACTGCCTTGTTTAATCAGTTTCATGCTTATTTTCATTTCTACAACTGGATTATAATTTCTTTGTTGGCTAGCTCTATTATATATACACCTTTATCACTAGGACAGGGCTAGACCACACGGTTGAGGTGTGATAACAGCTGGTACTTGATGCAGAATTTCAAGACTAGCAAATCCATTTACATTCATATCTTCCTTGATTTCCACTGCAACCCTGGTGAGATTGGTTGTCACTTTCAGTCATTAACCTCATTATTTAGCTGAGGAAACTAAGACTCAGGTTATTTGGTGAAGGAGATTCACAGCTAGTTAAGTCTTGAGAGTAGTGTTTGAACCCATTTCTCTCCTCAGAGTCAGCTATTTCTACCTAATTGGCTTCTGTGGACCATGGGCGTATTTACATATTAAGGGGTAGGGGAAGCACTTTCTTAGATAACATGGTGTACAGTAACTGTTTCAAGTGGGCAGATTTCAGAATGATTGAAAAATTGTCTTGATTAGACAAGTCTTAAATTGGAATGAGAAGTCATCTCAGATAATTTGGTCCAACCTTATGGGAAAGGTCTTTAAAAGTGGCTGGATATGAAGCCAAGTAAAGCCACAGTGATGGAGATGGTGAAATGGGTATGGTGTTCATGGGATTCAAGGTCATAGCAGACAAGAGGTAAATTTAACAAAGGAAAGGTAGAAAGATGGTGGTGGGAGTAGAATATCCAAGTTCAGCAAATGTGAAGTCCAGTTCTGTGAAATGGTAAAGTCTGAAGTAGAGTAGAAGAGGTATTTTGTTTATAAGCAGTCTATGTGATAGGATCACTTAGCATATGCATACTAGCCTTTAATTAGTGCATACATTCTCTTTGAGGTATAGTATTTTTTGTTTTGAGTAAAGAGCTGAGAAAAACCTTCATTAAAAATATTTCCATCACCTAACAACACTGTTCTCTATTTGTTATAAATAGGTTTCTCAAGCAGCTGCTGATCTGAAACAGTTTTGCCTGCAAAATGCCCAAAATGATCCCCTGCTGACTGGGGTATCTTCCAGCACTAATCCTTTCCGGCCCCAGAAAGTCTGTTCATTCCTGTAGCAAGATGATCTTAAGCTACTGGGAAGGGTAAGTTACCTTAAAAAAAAATAAAAATCCAGCAGGTTTAATTCCTTTGTTGAACACAGTTGCCCAGATGTATCTACCTGCACCTTTTCCCAGTTGGTTCCAGTTCTATCTACTGAAGTAATGTAATATCTAATTACACTTTAACTTAGCAGTGCTCTTCTATTTAGCTGTCTTGCCAATTCAAGATGAATATTCTTTGGCTAAGTATACACTAAAAACTGGCCCAAGAACACCATTACTGATTTTGGCTGGATGTGAATTGTTAATGGAGGAAAATACCAAGTTCTGAATTCAGAAACAAATTGTTGAAATTTCTACAATTGAGTTAATCAACTTGTTTAGATAGTGAGCCAGAGGATCAGGAAACTAATGATTATTAAACAAAAAAAACTTAATCATTCCATGTAAAATACTATGTAGAGGCATTTACTAAATCATCTAAGGAAAATGAAACTGCAATTTTAAAACTAAATGACGCTGACAATCTGATATCTTTTTGTGCATACTGAAGCTTAAATGGCAAAACCTGGTTGGTATTTTTTTCCCAGTTAACTTAAAAACAGTTAGCCAGGAAGAAAATTTATCAACTAAAATAAATAGCCAAGGAAATAGTTCAGTAGCATTAGCTAGAAGAAAAATAAGCAGCCTTAGTCTCTTTTTGATTTTTTCTTGTGTAAGGAGTGTTAACAGGTCCACCCTTTATAGAAATTCTGAAATCTTGAGTGTTCAGGAAGCTGTTTCCTGAAAATACCATGTTCCAGTTGTACCCTCCCTACTTGAGCTCTCTTTGTAATATGGGAGTGTACAATCAGAAGCCCATGTGTGTAGAATTACCATGTATTCCAAAAGTAACCACCGCAGCTGTATAAGGTGCTGCGGCACCAGCAGCAAGTACTTTTAATACAAAGGGTTCTTTCCATCACTAGTTACACAGAGTGGCATGTTCTATGTTTAACGTTGTGTTTAGAATCAGCTCCATTCACAAATGAATGAATAAATAATGGGTATACAAATAAGTTATTTGGTTCTCATAACTCTTAGAGGCACTTGCCTTTTATTATACAGGTGAAACTCTGGTTATGACTTGTTAAAAGTTCACAGGATAGCAAAAGAGTAATTGTTCTCCTGTGTAAACTTTTTTCCTTTCAGATCTCTGAATCCAATCTTCATATGTGGATCTGTGACGTGATGTGATGTTCTGTGATGTGAATTGTGACTATTCAAAGGAGAGAGAATTCTGAAGCCTGCACAAAAGTTTAATCTATATGTGTGTAACAATGTGCCAAGTTAATCATCCAAATTTCAACTTGTGTCAGACTTTCTCATCTACCTCTCCGAATTTTCATTGATTTCTGTTTTGTACACTGGCAAGAATACAATAAAGTATTCAGATGAAAATCAGATTTTTGTAGTTTTTTAAGGGTTAATAATGGGTTTCAAAGATTCATAGGGTAAAAATAAAATATTAAGGGGAAAAAAAGAACCATGGGATAAACCTGAAAATCAAATGTAGTATATATGTACATAAACTTAATCCTTTACATACAGGATGTCCTTTGAGTTATTTCTGTAGTGGTGAAAAGCACTCCTTAATTATTAGATTCTCTCTTCTGGTCCCTATCATACCAACATCATAGAATATGATATTGCAAGGTTATCACCTATCTAATGGATAGAAAGATGCAAAGAGATTCTTTTAATGACTTGGTGTGTGACCAGAGAGGTACTAGACTCTTGGTTTCTGGACTCCTAGTCTAATTCTCTTTTCAGCCATTCCACAACTTTCGTTTTCTTCTACTAGGCAACAAACTTGACTTAAAAAAAAAAAAAAAGGTTATTCATACTATTCCCAGCTCTCAGTACAAGCTGAAAGTTATAAAAAATAAATACATTAAAGAACATACTCCAACATTCGTTTATTATTACTACACAGAGCTGACAAATTCAAAGAATAATCAATGAAAGGAATTTCACTGACAAATATATATACATATGGCTAAAAAGTGAATCTGTCTTCAGACGAAGTCTCTTCAGTCAAAAATAACACTTCAAAACAGGTGATGTCCAATTCTGCTTTCTCAATACTTCATAAATGAAATTTCCTTCTACTTGTGTCCATTTCACGGGGCTAAAAATCCAAACAAAAAAAATGGCTTAAGTAAAACACATAAGTACAAGAGTAAAAACAGCTTAAGGTTAATAAAATAAATAAGTAAATTTTAAAATGTAAACAAAATTAAAGCTAATAAAATCTATAGTACGTACATATATGAGAAAAAGTTTCATATTTATGTGGTACTAGGGCCTTAGTTGGATGCCAAGTCAAAAGAAGCTGTTTCCCTGTTTACTAAAAAATTAGGTGTAGTCTAAGCCATAATAAGTAATCTTGTTAAAGCAAAAATTATTGCCCAAAATGTTCCTACTTGATTGTCAAAAAGAAACTATTTCAGATTACTACCTTACACACAATTTTCAAACCAAGTATTTCTAGAGATCTTTGAAAGAAACTAGTCAGAACAGTTAGCTTTATCCCAGGGGTGGGGAACCTTCTCATGATGGATGACCCCACTAATATTTAGCTGTAATCAAATAAGGCTGCATTGAAGAAACTTCAATTAGATATACTTAAAAATGTACATTATTTTGTAAAAATCTAACTACCATGTACTTAATAATTTCAAAAAATGAAAACCATTTAAGTTAACTAACTTAATGATTTTGTTGGGTCTGCTTTTTGTTGGAAAGCATCTGAACATTTGGCTGCAAAATGGAGGCCTGCAGTTTTAGTTGATCCTCTAGATGGTGATCAGTCATTTGTGACCTTAAGGGTGCCTTGATTTGGGTTAGGTAGGAGAATGTAACTTCACAGCAGCAATAAGTGGTTGAAAAACAAAAAAGACTTTGTTGGGGCATGTTGCCAAAGGTGTGGGTATTCCACTGCATTTTTCCATATTTCAACTGGATCTTTCTTAACATCAAACAATGACTTTAAAATGTCATCTACTGAGAACTCCATCGATTCCATCTGTAGTTCTTTAGGTGCCTTGGTGATATCAACTAGATGAGGCTGAAATGCTAATTTGAGTATGATGTCATGATTCGCAAAGTCAGCGAATCTTTCATTGTATTCTCCAATTAACCGGTCTATAACAGCTGCATAGTCTTCAAATAATTCACATATATCATCCTGCTCACCAGTGACCTGTGCTATTTGGGGAAAATGTTCATCTGAAATCTCCTTTTGAAGAAGTGTTTTGAAAAAAGAAAGCTTCTTTTGAAATGTGCCGATTTTTTTTGCCACCTATCTTATACAGACTTAGTTTTACCTTACAAAGAAATATTCAAGTCGTTTTGATTTGACATGGTATCACAGAGAAATGCAGCATTCCTATAGAAATCTTCTTTCAATAATTCACATAGCTGATTCTGTTCTTCAGAAATATTAACTATCTGTTCTCACAGAGATAAAATTTTGGCTAATACCTGTCCCTGAGACAGCAAACATACTTTAAAATGATGCAGCAAATAGACACTGAAAACCTCATCATTCAATTTTAGCATATTATGAAACTGACAATGCTGCATTTGTACAAATATAGTTAACAGTACTTATAACCTGTTGCAGAGTGTCACTTAAAACAGTGGTTTTAGCACAGAGATTTTCCAGATGTAAGATACAATGAAAAGAAATAAGGGCATCTGGATCTGTTAATACTTTACTTTATGCAATAAACCCCTCATGTTTTCCAGTCATGGAAGGGGCCCCATCTGTACATACACTCACTAAATTTACCAAATTCAGTCTAACTTCAAGACATTTATCTTGAAAGTTGTTGAAGATATCTATTTCCTGTGTTCTGTTCACAGGAGTGCCCAAAGCAAGTAACTCTTTGCAGTAAAGAAAATCTTTTACGACCCAAATGAAGTGTAAAACATGTGCTGAATCAGTAGTATCAATTGATTCATCCAAAGTGGCTGAATATATATTTTCCTTTTGAAGTATGGCATGAAGCTGTTTTGTTAAGTTGAAGGCTAATTCATGCTGCTGATCGGTTAGGGTTCTCCTTGAAAGAGGCAGTTGTTTGTACTTTGAAACGTTACGGGGGAGGGAGGTCCCTAAGCATCCTACAGCTTCAATGATGCATTCTTTCACAATTTCTACATCACTAAATAGATTCCCCTTTTTCCCAAGTACATAAACTACTTCATAAGTTGCTTCAGTGGCATTATTTCCAGGTCTTATAGGTACTTAAAAGAACTCTTTGCTTTTGCTTTTAATCTTTTCATTTCTGCAATACAACCTTTTGCACCTCTCTAATTTAAAATATTTGTGGTCCTTATGAGTGTTATAATGCTGATCAGCACTGAATTTCTTAAATGTTAATATTGCAGTATCACAAAGCAAGCAAATCATTTTATCTTTAGCAGAAACAAGACAGTATTGCAATTCCCAATCCTCACTAAAAAATCTGTTTTCTTCAGCTTTCTCTTGGTCTTCTTTAACATGATGAGCTGTTAAGCAGACAGAATTAAAAAAATACTGTCGAGCTGTGCAACTATTCACAAATTCCACTTCAAATAGAAACACAGTGCACCATTGTCAAAACTGGCATACTCAACCCCTATAAACTCTCTCCAATCAGCTTCATGTGGTGATAGCGCTAATGGGGGGGGGGGGGGCAGGGAAGAGTTAGAACTAAATAATGAGCAGCCAGCAATTTAGACTTTATGGCTTACATATGTTCTAACTGTGCTGGTCAATCTGGGAAGATTATTTTGTTGGAACTTATTTTATTCTTTGGTATTTTAAATAGGTTCATTTTAAAAATAAAATAAAAATATAAAAGACAAACAAAAATGTATTAATAAAAATAAAAGGATTTGTTCTGGAAAATTTGGATTAAATCAAAAGGCCGAATGTAGCCTTAAAACCAGAGGTTCCCCACCCCTGTTTTGTCCTTTTATCCACTCCAATTTGGGCACAAGCATGTCAGAGTTCAGGATTCTAGAACAGACCTCATTCCTAAAGCTTAAAAATCATTTAGAAGAGGGTTTCTTTTTGCTTCATGATTTTAAAACTGATTGATTACTATTTCAGAATTGTAACACATACCTTGTGAACCCATTCATATTCTCCATATTTAGAATCAAAGGTTCCTTTTTGAAGAGATCTCAATTTTAAGGTAAAACGCGGTCCAAGTTCTTGAATTCCCACTTTCTTTTCGCTCTTAAAAAGATATCTTGAACAATAAAAGAAAGGTTAATAAAATGATTTTTTAAAATTCATCTTTAACTAGAAGCTAAACCAGCTCTCTTAGTTTCTTTCTACATGACAAAAAACAGAGCCTAAGTATCTTTGAGATGGACAGCACCTCCAAAGGTTTTTTAGATGAATCCCTACCTGAATCATCAATCTTCTGTCTTAACATCTGCAACATGTAACCATCCAGCCTCCACTAGACATCCCTATTACAAGCAGAAACCTGCTACCTCCCCAAGCGGCCCATTTCAATTTCTAGACAGCTTTGTTTGAAATATTTCCTTAAATCTGGCTTTCTGCAATTTCCATCTACTGGTCCTAGGCCTGTACTCAGGCTGAGCAAAATAAATCAAATTCCTCTTTTATGTTCAATCTTTACATGGCAACACGTTTTCTCTCCACCATACCTAGCTGCCTTTCTCTGGACTCATTTCTCCCTGCTAATGCCACTCTTTAAACATGGTACTTAGAACTGAAAACAGTGTAACTCCAGATGTTATCTGACTAGAAGAGTAAGTAAGACTATCACTGCTCTCATTGTAGACACTACACCTCTATCAATGATTACTAAAATTGCATTTGTTTGGGAGGTTGAAGGAATATCATAATAAACGATCAACATTTACTTACTGAGCTTAGTTAAATAAAACTATGTAGCCATCTATCCCCGATTTATATAGTTGACTTAATGACCATAAAGGCTAGACTTTATCCTATTGAATTTAATCTGATTAGATTCAGCTCACTGTTCTAGTCTGATTCTTTTAACCAAGAGATGAGTTAACCTTTGCATTTCTAGCTTTTATGTTCTCTAAATGAATACCATGTATAGTGTCCTTCATCTAAGTTCCTGATAAAAATATTGACCTGAATAGGACCACAGACAATTATGAAGCATGACACTAGAAATTTTCTTGAGTTTCCTATGAATACATTAACACTGTGTTCAGCTGTCCAACTTCTTTTCAGTCTGCCTTATTACCTAACCGTGCTCCACCTTGTTGTGTACAATGACAAGTAAACTGGCTAGTTTGGCTAAGAGTGCTCACAGGGAGGAATAGGTAAAATGCTAGGAGAGAGGGAGTTGCTAAAGCTAGCCTCTGAAGGGTTGTAGATGCCAAACAAGGGAGTTCCTATTTGACCTCTAGGATCAAATGCTTTTTTTTTGAGTGAGGGTTAGCTCTGTATTTTTGGTACGTCACTCTGGCAGTTCTCCCTCTAATCTTCAATCTCTTCCTATCTACTGGCTCTTTCTCTGCTCTCTTCAAACATGTTCAGGCCTCTATCCTTAAAAAACCCTCCCTTGACCATTCCATTCCCTCAAGCTATTATCTTTCTTCCTTTCCAGAACCAAACTTCTACAAAAAATTGTCTACACTACCTGTCTCCACTTTCTCCTCGCACTCCTCAAATATTTACAACCTAGTTTCCAACCTCATCATTCAAATGAAAGTGCTCTCCTCAGAGTTGCCAATGATCTTGACTACCAAGTCTGATGATCTTTTTTTTAACCTTCATTCATCTTGACCTCAAAGAATTTGACACTGTGGATCACTTTGTCCTCATCAAGATTCTTCCCGCTTTGGGTTTCGATGACACTGCTCTCTCTTGGTTCTCCTATCTGATCATTCCTTCTCAGATCCCTTGGCTCGTTAATAACAATCCAATCACAGTTAGTAATTACAACCATAGCCCAAGGCTGCCCTGGACCCTCCTCTTCTCTATATATACCTCTTGGTGATGTTACAAAGCTCCCACAAATTTAATTATCTCTCTGAGGATGACTGTCAAGTCTAGATGTCTGGCCTTAAGACTCTCTGCTAAGCACCACTCCCGTATCTCCAAAACTGTCTAATGAGTATCTAAACTCAACATGTGCAAGAAAGGAACTCATTTCCTGAAATCCACTCTACTTAGGAACTTCTCTATTTTTGTTACGGTCCCCAACATCTTTCCAGTCACCCAGCTTCATAGCATACCAGTCTTCCTCAACTCCTCTCACTTGTCTCACATATTCAGTCAACTGCCAAGTCCTGTCAATTTTCCCTCCACACCTTCCCATCCACTCTCTTCCCTTTAGTCACATGGCCATCCCCTAAGTTCAAGCCCTAACCACCTCTCTGAAACAATTAAAATGGCCTCCTAATCTGTCACACTGGCAGACTGAAATCCCTAAAGCACATGTCTGACTGGGGCCAAGGAATACTCAGCTCCATCAACACCAGCAGTTTAGGTCCTCTAGGGCTGTCTTAAACTCCTATTCAGCATTTAAAGCCTACCTGTTTCAGGGCTTCGCTCCATCTACAAACCAATCAAACCTGCCCCAAACCTTGCTGTTCCTCACCCATATCTGGAATGTATTCACTCCTCACCCCTTTCTCACAATTTCTAGTTTTCTTCAAGGTCAGCTCAAGCACCAGTTTATATGAGATCTTTCTGGTTCCCTTCCTCCCACCCAGCTCCTAGTGCCTCTTCCCCAACCCACCAAAGTTATTTTGTATTTGCTTTGTATGTGTCTTGTATCTATACACAGAGACTTTTGTCTTTGTGGCTCCAAAGCCTAGTCTGTGCCACACAGAGGAACTCAATAAATGCCTGCTTATTGGCTGACTAACTGGAGAGGGAGCACCTGGAGGCTACAGGGGTACTGCAACAGTCCAGGTAAAAAGCAGTAGAGAGAACGGAACAGCTACAAAAGATGCTGTGCAGGCAGACTCAATGAGACCTGGTGGCTGACAGAGTGAGGGAGAGTGAAAAGGCAAAGATGACCCCAATACTGTGATCCAGGGTGACTGATAAAAGGGGGTAACCTTGGCAGAAATAGGGAAATCTGAAGGAGAGGGAAGATAATGAGTTCTGTTTTGTACACAATGATTTTGAGGATACCCCAGGACGTTGGATTAGAAATGCCCAAAAAGTACCTGGTGATGAAAGGTGAGAAACTCATGAGAAACTGGGGGTCAGAGATATTATCCAGGGAGGACCCAAAAGAGAAAACAAGGTAGAATTAAAACAGTTAAAAAGACAAGGAAAGCAAGATAAGGGAACCATGACTGAAAAGAAAATGGAAGGCGGGTATGACTGTCAAGGTGACAAGGGGGTAATGAGATAACTGGGGGTGATAACTCCAGAGTTCACCCTGGAGGCACAAGAAATCTGTCACAGCAATTCAACAGAAGTGCTACTAGTGAGGAAGACAAAGGACTCAAATCTTCCATTTCAGCAAATATGGAGAGCAGAGTATAGGTTAAGTCTATTTCTACCACAGCCAAATGACTTATCTATGCTCAAAATGCAGAATGGTCTCCCTTAGAAAAATAAGTCAAGCGGTTCAAGGAATGGCTTACTATGAGATCGGGGAGAACGCAGGGATTAGTTAGAAATAAAAACAAGGAAGGGCTTCCCTGTAAAGACAGCAAAAAAAAAAGGATCTCAAGAAACAGAAAACAAAGCTGACCAGGTAGAAGTGAGACAGAGGCAAAAGGAGAGAAGAGATGAAGCTAAGAAATGGTTGTGAGAGTCTTCCAAGTGGAGAGGAAGGTGAACTCTCTGAGGAGGATGCAGTTGCTTGTCCCCCAAAGAATAACAGTGGAGATCTACCAGAGGAGCTACTGCAAGAAACCACTCTGGAAGGGACTGAGGAGGAAGAGAGGAGCAGTGGTGGGTGACTTCCCACTGAGGGAATTGAAGCAGCTCTTTGTTGGCCTGAAACAGCAACAGAAAGGTCCTTCCTGGTGCAGGCATCCAGGATGGGGCAGAGAACTTCCTAAGATTTATTAACCCAGGTAACTTACTAGCCACTTCTAGAGAATTCTATGGACACAAATAATATTGACACACAGAATCTAGAAAGCACTGCTAAAGATGACAAAGTCTTAGGCGAGAACCTCAGGAGCCCAAATGTCATTTTCATCACTGTTTTCAGATCAGAAAGAATACCTTCTGAAGAGAACAGCAGATTAAATAAGTGAACCTCTCATTAAAGACATGGTGCCAGCAAAATGTGTTTAGATTTCAACACCACAGCTTAAAAAATAGGAATGACAAGCTCCTGGTCCAGAATGGAAACTACCTAACGATATCTGGTATGAGTATCTTCAAAAGAGTTTTAAGCTGAAAATGAAATGCATAATGTAGATAACTATCTATGTATATCCGCCAAACTAGATATTTCAAAGAATAGCTACTAAGTAAGATGAAGAAAAACAATAGATAATTCCCAGTAGTTTAAAGAAGAAAAAAAATCCAAGGAAGGCGCCAACAATAAAACCAATGGTTTTAGTTATCTATAAATAAATGCACAATATATGGGTAAGAAGCAAGAGGAACTAACAGCCCTAATAGAAGGATGATAATTTGATCATAAAGGTACCAATGAGTGTTGATGGGATGACACTGATAACTGGTACATGATTCAAAAGGTAGAGGTGTTTAAGTTATTTTGCTTCAGTTTTCTCCTCTAAGAAGAATGATCTGAAAAGAGAGAATAAAAATGACCAACAGGGAGCTGACATCCAAGATTAGGAGGCAGATAGTAAGACAATCCCTCTCCGTCCACAAGCACATTTCCAGGCCAAGATAACTATATCCTTCAGCACTAAAACTCGCAGATATGATTACTGAGTTATCATCAGTGATCTCTGAAAGATCATAGAGAACAAGACAGGCCAAACAGAATCAGAGAATAGCAAATTTTCCAGTTTTCAAAAAAGAGTGCAAACTATAGAACTGTGACCCTACCTTCAATTCTTGACCAAATTATCAATGATATATTTAACGCAACACTTAATAAAGAGTTTAAAAAAAAAGCCAGCATTACTTCATCAAGGACAGGTCAAGACAGACAAACCCCATTTACTTTACCATCTGAGTTACTAGACTTGTAAATCAAGGGAATGCTTTCATTTACTTAAATTTTAGCAAAGCTTTCGAATAAATCTCCATCTTGTTTTGGAGGACAGGATATAGAAATGTGAGTAAGATGACAATATCGTTAGGTTGAACGGCCAGAATCAAAGAGTAGTCACTAACAGCTTGGTATCACTTTGGAGACAAGTACTTAGTGAAATTTCCCAGGGATGGGAGCATGGCTCTTAGCCAAAGGCATAGATGGCATGTTTATCAAATTTGTAGATGATACAAAATTAGGTAGCTAATTTACTAGAAAACAAAGTTAGGATTCAAAAATATCTTCATAGACAAGAATATTTGGTTAAATCCAAAATCACACCACATTAGAATATTTTGTTCAGTTCCAAGTGCCACATTTTACAAAGGACATTGATAAGCTACGGAGTATACAGAAAATGGAAACCAAGATGGTGAGGACCTCAAGTATATATCACATAGAGATGGGCTAAAGGAACTATGCATGTTTAGCCTGGCAAAGAGGAGATTTAGAGAGGACACTATGAATGTGCTGTCATATATAAAAGGAACAGACTTGCTGTTTGGTCCCAGAGAAGAGGACTAAGAGGAATGGGTAGAAGTATCAGAGGCCAGTTTAGGCTTGCTCTGAGGTAAATGTCTGGAAGGGCTAACTCAGAAGAGAGTTAGCTCCTTTTCATCAAGTGTCTTCACACACAGACTGGATGACTACTTGTTAAGGATCTTATTAGGGTAAAGCTTTGATCAGGACAGTCTTTGAGCTCCCAATTCTGAGACCCTGGGATACTTGACATATCACTAATATAAAAAAAGACAATGTAAGGTTTTTTATAACTGTGAAAGGCCATGTAATTATCAGTTTTTTATTAATATTAATATTCTTAAAGTACATAGATCTAATTAAATCTCTTATTAATTCTATTATATAACTGAAAATTTTACCTGTGAAATCTGAAAAAGATGTAATCCCGCTGATTATGAAATGTTGCAACTTGCCTTCCAATAAACTGAGGATCATGGGGGAAGAGAGAAGCAAACATACGTCCAATGGAATGACCCAGTCTTGTTGTAAAATTATTCAGAATTACTTCAGGTGAATGTTGGGTGGGTTCTTTCCCTTTCCTCTGGAACAATTTTGCAGAATTACTACAGGCTTAAAAGAGCTAACATAGTTCGAGCCTTAACTGCATAGTACACACCAAGATTTCTTTAGTTTTCATCTTAAAATGATGCAAGAAAAGCACTGCTCATTCCAATATCAAATAAGAATTTATTCAAAATAAACATTTAAAATATACATTTTCAAAGAATAGCTTAGCAGATTAATTTAAGATCTGCAACTGTAAATCCTGATAGTTACTTCAGTCTAAAACCAGAGACTGAGCCAATGGGCACTCAGCTCAAATTACTTACAGATTAAAGAAGGTCCTTTCCACAAAAAGACAAGGCAAATCTCATTGGTAGAGTGCCTTTATTTTTATGAAAACTTGGGACAAAAGGAAATGTTATATTTTTTAATACTTATAAGAACAAAAATGAAACATTACAATTTGTACATTTCTAAAAAAAAATAGAAAAATGGAATGGAAGCAATTAGAAAGCTGCTCTCTGGAGAAGAACAAAACAATTCATGCTTCAATAAGAACAGAAAAAGTTTTCTGTAAGCATTGTTAGGAAGGATATAATTTAGAAATATGCATACTAATATTTCAAGCAAAGGGATAAACAAAAAACTTACCTTTATCTCTTTGCGGAGGCGAACACTGCTCATTCTAAAATGAGCAGTTGGACCATGAGGCAAATGACTTAAAACAAGTCCATCTGATTACAAAATTAAGAACGAATAGAAACCGAATTGATTCAAACATAGCAATTTATGAAATAAGTCCTCTAGATACTTAGAATACTTATAATCTTTATCTTATTTTCTATTAAATTGGGGCTGAGGATGTGGAGAGAAAATAAATGCTTGCTTAATTGAAAAATAAAACAAATTGAAAAAAAAAAACTACTCTAACCTTATCACTGAGTCGTTTTTCCAAATACATAAAAATATCTCAGGTTACAAACTGGCATGTGAGAAGTCAATCTAAAAATACACACTTCTACCTACACAGACTATATAAGTCACTATCTTCCTGGCGCCACTCTCTGACCTTGTAGCCATTACTTTCAACATACAGATACCATGACCATGAACAACCATTTACTAAGCACCTACTATGTGTGCTAAGCCCTAGGTGAAGTATGAACCCCAGGGGCTTATTTGTACAATGAATTCTAATGTTGTTACATGGCTCATCAACTTCAGTGGGGAGGTGAGCTGCCTGTGCTCAGCAACCTAAGTCAACCCAGGAGTTGCCATCTTTCTCCTGTCCACTTTCTTCACTGATAGACCTCAAAGAAGGAGTCACATTTTCTCTGGACTTTCAGGGAAGTTAAAAGGTATTCTGGGACATTCCACACACACCAGCTAGCTGTACCAGTAGTATCAGCAGCAGGGGCTAGAAATCTGTTGAACTGAGTATATGTAAATGAGTCGACTCCAACTTTGGGGAAGATGTTTTAAACTTCAAAGGTTCATACTATAGGGAAAGTGGTACTGATGGGAGTATCAAGTGAGATAAAATATACAAAGTACTGCAAACTTCAACATTCCATATTAATGTCTGTTATTACAATAAATAGAAATAGGGAGAAAAATGTGCTTCATTTGTTTGTTGCTTTTTGAAGCAATAAAAAAAACGACAGCATTTGCCTTGAAACAGAATATTTTTCTAGAACAATTAAATATGGGTCTGGTGATGGATTGTATGTCTGCCATCCAAGGACTAGCTCAGCTCAAGCTGGAGAGGCTCAGCATTGATTTAATGGCAGAGTGATGAATTTTTTCGTCACAACAACTCTCAAGGACCATCTCCTACACTCCAGAAGGGCTGTCTGTGATCTGCAGAGGGAGGTCCCACACCAAGAAAATTACAAAGCCTTAAAACACCAGAATTAACTAAACAAGTAACACAGTTAGTATGCTACATTCCACTCACAGCCAACTGAAGAAAATAATAGTACCCGCGAGCACCCTGTCGCAAAGTTGTTTTTCAGTCTATTTTAGTTTCCCGAATACAAGTGTATAGTCATATTTATTTAATTCATTACCCTGAAAACATCACTGTCCTATAAAAACAATAAAAAAAAGAGACATCAAAGTTGCTTGGTTGTCCTTTTTTAAAGAGTTTTTTGTTTTTTTAAGCATACCGCCTTAAGGAAAAAAAAAGTTTCTTCATCATAGACTGAGTTAGAAAGGATCTTAGAGAGCATCTAGTCTACCCTCATTTTATACATGAAGAAACTGAGGCCCAAAATGGCCACCTGATTTGCCTAAAGCCCTAAAGTCTCAAAAGTCATTAAGTGGCAGAAGGGTAATGTGTAATCTTGGCAACATGAAAAATAGCTCTCCTCTATTTTCTGAATCCTTAGTAATTTAATCCCAATAATACTGGTGCATTACAGGTAGGCTTCCTTAATGTCACTAAAATTTGTCCTACTAATTTTTATAAATAGATCTTATTTTTTCTTATTCCTAAGTTTGGTGATAACTTGTTTCAATGACACATTCATCTTGAGACAGGATAAACCAAAAGAAAAAGGCTGTCTGTAGTTGGTAGAAACTGACTCATAAAGAATTTTTTGTTCAGATTAAAAAAAAGAACCAGATTGAGGAAATGTACTTATTTTTCTTTTCCAAAGGATACTTGGTATTTTACGATCTTCATTGATAACAATCAGATCTGTGAAATCTCGAGAGATACACTGGGGGATAATTCTTTTTAGAGCTAGTCCTCTTCGGTAATAAACATGTGAGTTTGGTATAACGGTGGACAGCTGTTCGCAGAACCTCACTGTTCTCTGCAAAACAAAACTTTTGAAGTCTCTTATGATGATAACAAAGAATCATACAGCCAAGTCAGACAACAGCACCAGTTTTAGACTGGCAATTCAGAACACAGTGCTCCTAAATAGCGTTACCCTAGATTACCAAGATCTCATTTATCTTACACACAAAGAGGAAGCTAAGTGTTAAAGCTAATGAATATTAAGAGTTAGGAAACTAAACAAACAGGGCCATTATCAGATATTTTAGTAAATATGTTTACCCCACGAGGTCTGTCTGATGTGGTAATAAGGATCTTGGGAGAAGTCTGTCTGTTGAAATGAGAAGCAAATTCATCTGTAGCTTCATCATAAGCAACCTAAGAACAAAGGATGCATGAATTTACAAAATTGTATAATGGCAAAAATATGCTAATGACTTAAAGCACAGAAGGAAGTTCGATACCAAAACAAAACGAAACAAACCCCAACAAGAAACCTAGAAAAGCTTGGCTGTTTAGGTCAATTTATTAAAAACAAACACTTATTCATTTATTTTTTTCAACCTGTTCAATTCTGGATCCAGCTGAGTGTTTAACAATAGCTTCTGCCAAGACATATGCATGTAAGTACACTGATATACAGTTCCTATGGGTCAGCTCTATATAAGGTCATCCATTCGACACTAAACATTTCTCTTTTTTTTTTTTTTTGAGAAATTGTGAACAAATGAATGAAGAAGCAGTTTTTTTTAAACAACAATAAATGTTGGGGATACAAAAACAAAATCAAAGACAGTCCCTGCCCTCAGGGATCTTCATTCCAAAGAGAAAGACAACACATCCAGGGGAGTGGTGACCAGGGAGGGGCACTCTGCTCCAGAAAGTTGTACCGGGAGAGTGAGTGGAGCCATAAAGAAAAAGAATGACACTCTCATCCAGGAACAATGGCAGAGCTGAACTGGTCTTGGTCCTGAAACTGGAGGGGGTGAGGATGTATAGCACACAGCCAGAGAGAAGACGGCGAAGCAAATCCCGGTGGGGGTTGGAGAGGCCATCACTATTAGGAAAAGCAGAACTGCAAGGCAAAAGTTCCTCTAGACTTCAGCTTGATCTCTGGAATGGTGAGCAAGACAGGTAGAGAGAGGTGTGGAGGAGGTGGTGGGAAGGGAAAGATTTGAAGATTGTGGGTCTTATTTAAGTTGTTCTGTTCAGTTATCAGCATGACATCATTCACAACTGGAGCATCTGAAGGACCTCAACATCCAAAGGGAAATCCCTTTTCCACTTGGATTTCAAGCTGGACTTCTACGGTAACAACAAACACCTGTAGCAAGCTCACATCTGTTTTATGCTTTGCTCAATATTCATAATCAGAGGATTCGGCAAAGTTATTTGTTGTATGTTTCAGACATTTTTATGATTTTAACATGCACGGAAGACTGATCAACCAAATCAAATGTTTTGTTTTTAACAGTCAACAAACAAGCACTCTGGGATATTTTATTCTCTGAAGTTTTCAGTCGAAAGTGTTAACTATAAAGACACAGTCTACCAAGCCACCAGCCTGTGTCTTCTTCCCAGAGACCTCCTACTCAAACCCAGAGCTAGGTTCGCTGGGCCTCTGTTTTCATGCCAAGACCTTCCTTGTCCAGTACTCTGGATGCCTTTCTTGGATCAGACCCACTCCACTTCAGACCCACTCCAAATTGCCAGCTCCTGCCACCTGGACTCCACCAGGTTTTATCTTTCCCTGCCCCCGCCTGTTGTGATGAGAGCCTTCTAGAGCTCACAGGACACATCACTACTAGCTGCCACAAGGCTGGACATTGAGGAAAGGCCTTGAAAAATCTCATCGCCTGTCTCCCTACCTAGGGACTGCTCTTCGGTCACTGATAATCAGTTTTATCATGGCTATCTGCTACATTTTCTTCTATGTTTTACAAGAACTATGAAGTAGAGTCTAAATGTATAGCATGATGGAGGTGCTATGATGCAATGATGGGGGAAATTGTTATAGAAAATTTAGCTTGTCTTTTCCATATTTGGTCTGCTTGATGTACTTGTTTCATTTAAAAATACTTGTAGTTGCCTTCTGCAAGCTCATTTTCTCTGCCTGCTTCTTACTGTTTTCTGAGACGGTACTGTTCATCACCAATCTGTTAGTATCTCCATCACCGTCACAGGTATCACAATGCTGCCGCTGCTGACAGCAGGTTCACACACAGCCTTGGAATCAACCTGGATTCTTTCCTCTCCTTCAGCTGGCCAACCACCAGGTGCCAAGTTTTATCCATTCTACTTTCACAAGATCTTTGAGTGGGAGCACTAGATGTGGGGTCCATAGATCTGGGTTTGAATTCTGGTACTGTTGGTTATTTAACCTCAGAAAGCCTTGGGTATAAAGGAAGAAGTTCTCTCTTCCAGCTATAAACCTATAATTATGATCTTTTCCCCATATATACCACCACCACTGAAGTGCAGGCTCTTGTCACCTCTTATTTGTAATAGCTTCCTAACTAACCCCCGCTTTAGATTTCTCTACTTTCCAATCCATCACCCACAAAGCTGGCAAATTCATGTTCCTAAAGTACAGGTGCCATCATGGTGCCACCATGCTCAAGAACTTGCAGCAGCTCATCAGAAGGCAAACTCCTCTGTTTGGCAACTAATGCCCTTCATAAACTGGCACAGGCCTTCCTTGCAGACTTATTTCTCAACACTTCTCATCACCTCTATGTTCCAACCAAATTGGCCTCCATCTAAGGCAGGGCTGTCCAAAATACAGCCCATGGGGGTGGGGTGGAAGGGTGGGAGGGATGTGCCCCAAGTGTGATTTATGTGGCCCGCCTACAAGCATAGAAATTTACATAAATGCTTTAGTAAAGGAAGCCAAGCTACCGCAGAACTCTCACTAAAATGGCAAATCAAACTATATTGTCTATTGTTTCAACAAAAACCTGAAGTTAGACAGCCCTGGTCTATGGCATTCCAATGCCTAGCTCCATGTCAAATCACTCCTTCCCAGAATGCTTCCCTCTCAGTACCTCTCTGGTGGCCTCTTCCAGACTCAGCTCAAAGCCATTCCCCAAGATCCTTCCTGATCTCCCAGTTGTTATTGCTCCCCCTCACCCCCAAATTATTTTCCATTTACTTCTCTGTGTTCATGTTGTAGCCTTCAAGGAGAGGGTAAAATCCATGAGGCAGAATGGACAGTGTGATCTCTGACGTCCTAGCATCTAATCTGAACACAGAATGTACCATGGAACAAAAACTTCTTCTGAAGACCTTTGAAAATGAGTTTGTAAACCCAATGTCAATTGCTGTCTTTCTCTATTCGGCAAGGAAATCAAATGTCCACTGGCTGCAGCAGATTCTAGCCCCTTCCATCCTCCCTGTCATTGCAATTATTTTATATCACAAACTTCCTTCAGAAATGGCATTAGTTCCAATGTCTGTCCCTTTACCTTTTTAAAACAACAATAGCTTGTTTAAATAAGTCAAGTTGGTAATGTTTTAATTGTACAGTTAAATGATATCATTTCTACACTTTTTTCTAACTTGACACTAGCTTTGATCTTTGCTTTAACAAGTCAATTATCTGACTGTATGCAGAGAGCTAACTTGGAGATGACTCACATGAATAACCAATCGTTTCCTATGAGAGTCAATTTCACTTTTTTTTGGAGTGATCTTATTTAGTGGCTGTCACGTCTACCTCCAGACTCTTCATAGTGAAAATATTCATTAGTTCATTTGTGTTTATATTTTAACAAATGATACTAATGAGTGAATTATATGTCTGCTTTGAGAATCTGATAACCAGGTTGGTTATGAAAGCGACTAATTCTTTGGACAGAGCAATTCTCAAAAGACTAAGTTAAAGAGGCAACTGTGATCTGCTCAGACAGTGTCCACATGGAAACCGATGTATTTCTTGAAATTCAAGTTGATACTTTGAAAAGTTGCCTGTAATACTTCTGATCACATTCTACCCCCCAACTAACTTTGATTAATTTTCAGATCCTTCCTCCTTTTTAGATTCTATAACTTCCTCAGCTTCCACAGGTTCAAACTGTCACCTCTATGCAGATGGCTCCCAGATCCGTATTATCCAGCTCTAATCTCTCACCTGGGCTTCACCAATCTGCCTATTTGAGATCTCAAACTGAATGTTCCACAGGCATCTCAAATTACTCTCATCTTAGTTCAGACCCTTCCCTGGAATAGTGAAATATTATCTTTCTGGCTGGTCTCCCTGCCTTCAGTCTCTCTCAATTCCATCCACGGCCCCTTATGGGTGTGTGTGAAGGAAATAACTATTATTATAATGCCTACTATGTGCAAGGCACTGTGCTAAGCACTCTGCAAATATCTACTCTTCATAATAACTTTGCAGATTAGTGCTACATTATTATCACCATTTTACAGATAAGGAAACTGAGGCAAACTGAGATGAAGGTGATTTACCTAAGGTCACACAAGCTAGTAAGTGTTTGAGGCCAGATTTCAACTCAGGTCTTCCTAACAGCAGGACCAGCACTTTAATCACCTAGCTGCCTTATTACCATTCAGGTTCAAATAAAAACAACTCTGGCATTTAAAATGTCGGACAAGCTGGCCTCTTCCTATCTTTCCACTCCACATTTCTCTACTCTATCCACAGTGGACTGCTTGCTATTCCTCATACTAGCTAGCCCTTGTCCCGTATCTGTGAGTCTGCCCTGGTTGTGCTTCATGCCTAACCTAGGGGCTCCTCCCTTCTACTGGTTTTTATTTCCAGAGGGACTCAATTCAAGCACTGCTTTCTGTAGAAGTCCTTCCCTGGTTCCACTGGGATTCCAGGCCTTTCTCTCCCAGGTTACTTTGAGTCTGTTGTATATGTGTCTAGAATCTATCCATCCATCTATCCACCCACCCACCCATCCATCCATCCACGCTGTCTCTCCTATTAGAATGCAAGATACTTCAGGAAAAGAATTGGTTTGCTTGTCTTTGTATCCCCATGCTCAGCATAATACTACATTGTGGACCCTTAATAAACGCTTGTTGATCGCCTATCTAAAATCTTGTGGGAGGAAAAAAGGGTCCTAAAATTAGTCAAAACTTCTTTTAAGAATTCAAAAATATTTTACATTTACCATTTCAATAAAAAGTTGTTTTTCTGATAAAAATGTTACTAAATATAAGTCCCAAGTTGAAAATTAATCATTTTCAAAAGATATCAACCCCAAAATATGTTAAAGTGACACCTGCATGGGCAGTATTATTACACATACCTTGACACCTTTCAAATCTTTTAAACTATTTTTTTGAGTTTTAAAACTTTCTATTGTAGACCTTCGAACTAGTGGTGACACACACAGTTTTGCTTCCGTACAGCCAAAATTCAACAGGATTTCCTCTTGGATATTTTATACTTAAGAAACAAATTAAATGAAGGCCTCAGACATGGAGCCTAACGGTCTGGCACTGGGCATGCTTAACTGAAAGAGTATCATGTTTTCCCACTCAATTATCAGCTTCTATTTGAGAAAAAGTCTTATCTAAGTAGACAATGCAGCAAAAGCATATACTTATTGTACCTTAGACTCACAGTCATCCACAACATGGGACACTACTGATTCATTTGATCCTGGCTTCCAACACAGGTTTCAGTTCACTGTGAATCTTTATTCCTTAGACTTTATATTAAGAACTCTAGTTAAGGTTTAACTCCTCTGGCCACACATAAGCCATCTCAGTCATGTGGGACAGGCACTTGACTCAGGTGTAACTTTTACAAATTTTGGAATTGATATAGTTTGAAAATGATTATTTTCAATTTGTATATCTTTATTTTGGGACTTATATTTAGTAAAATTTTATCAGAAAAAATAAGTTTTTACTGAAATATCAGATTTTTAAAAGTTTTTGAATTCTTAAAAGAAGTTTTGACTATTTTGGGGGGCTATTTTTTCCTCCCACAAGATTACAGATAATCAGGCATTAACCACTACTATGGTTACTGAAAACTTTCCCATCTCCTACCACCACACTGTCTTTCCCTATTTGCTGATACTGACGGGGAAAAGGATCAGGCTTTCAAAATTTACTTGAATGTTCATAGACCTTTGTATCTCTTCCAAGGAAAAGAACATCTATCCATCTGATAATCTCTCCATCTATTCCTCTTCACATGACAACCTTACTCTTAATCCCTTCTTCTATAAACATATTTAAATTTATTCTCAAATCAAACACTTTCACACAGAGGATTAAAAACAAGCCATTTTCTAAAAGACTTTATACTAAATTAGACAACTGATTTTAAAAATATGTTTAAGCAACATTTTAAAAATACAAATTGAAACTAGTTTCACCACAATGGCTTCACACAGTAAAAGATCAAACTACAAAATCAAGTCAAGGATTTTCTACCAAACACAAACTCTCTAATGATATAACTGCATAACAAAACGTTTAACGGCAAACATGGCATTAAAAGACAAACATATCTCTCAACTGTAAGAAATGGGTTTTATTTGATTTTGAGAATAAAAATTTAATATCCCAATTCATAAGAGGCCACATCCCAGAATCTGGAAGACCTGCGTTTGAGTTCTGCCTTTGACTCATCCAGGCTGTGTGATCCTGAGCAAGTGACTGAACCTCTCATTGAAACACTCTAGGACCATTAAGTCAGAGAACATCTGCTGATCTACATGAGTAGAGGGTGTCTTCTCACCCAAGAATTCGTTATGCCAATGATATCAAAGTCCAGATGCAAAGACAAAAAGAGTCTTAAATCTCAACACATAATACAATTTTAAGTACATAATAATCAGGCCTCAAAAAATTCTACAAGTGACATCAAAAAGTGAATGCAAACACAAAACACTATACGCTTTTAGAAAACAGAAATTATGTTCTATAGCTAAGTCAACAATGAATAAATATTAAAATATCAAATACAACAATCTGAATAATTGGGTCAACTGAATACCTTCAAAAGCATTTTGGTTTTAAAACTGAGAGGGAGCAGAGTGAAATAAAACAAGAAGAGTACTATTCTAGGGTCAAATCAAATTTCCCAAACCTATCAGCTATGTGACAACAAGCAAGTCTCTTTGTCTGCGCCTCAGTTTCCTCCTCTGTAAAGTGAGGGTTATATCACCTGCAAGAACTACCTCACAGAGCTGTGAAAATCAGTTAAGATAATTTAACCAAAAGTGCTTTGTAAAAATAAATAGCAGTATATACATGTAAACTGACACCTAATAAATAAAACACAAGGTATGGCTACCCAATCTTATGTAAAATTTCTAAAATTACCTCTTCATCATTAGGGTCGACTATCGTCTCATCATAAACTCTCTGGTTTTCGATGGTCTTGGGCACTGGTTTTGGTGGTGCCTAGATTAAAAAAAAAGTATTGATTTTCAAGTATTAGACACACTTCACACGCACATTTTTGTAAAACTAATTTTGAGAGTCAAGGCAATTTAAATATGAAAGCAGTCCCCAAAAGAAAAACCCTATTATAGCCTTACTTTTAATTCCTCACTAGACTAAGAAGCAAAATCCCCAAATAAGATATATTTTCTCTTCTTTATGGCAGCAAAACCTCTAGCAGAAATATTAACAAAAATGGAAATGATCAAAGCTTGGCAGCAACGCTGTGGGAAAAAAACTACACTGGGATCTGGAGAACTAATCACCAATAAGGTAAAACAAAAGGGGAAAGCAAGGAGGAAAATCCTGTGTAACTAACATCAGTGACACAAGTTTGCCATAAGAAACACACAAACAACTGAAAAAAGACACGTAGACAACATCCAGATTCCAGGGGATTTGTAATCACAGGCCCATTTACCAAGTAACTAGTAACTTAGCCTCCCCAGGTCTCAGTTTATTCATCTGTAAAATGAGGGCGTTAGAACACGCAATCTCTAAATTTCTTTTCAGTTCAATACCTATCATCCCATCCCCTCCTGTCTTTTCTGAAATGTTGTCCTAACCCTTCTTTCTAACATACTTTGAAATTCTCCCCTTCAATTGGCTTCTTCTCCACAGACAACAAATACGTGCAGGTCTCTCCATCCTTTAAGCAAAAAAAAAAAAGCTTCTCCTTGACTCTGTCTCTTCATTCTATTGTTTTGCTCTCCTCCCTCATATTCAAACCACTAGAACAAAATTCTTAAACTTTTCTTGTGTCATGGACTCCTTGGACAGTAGTCTGGTGAAGCCTAAAGACCCCTATGCTGAATCATGTTGCTAAATGCATAAAATAAAACTCAAGGCATTATGAAGGAAATGTTGAAATACAGTGACCAAAATATTTAAAAAACAAGGGTACAGATCACCAGGTTAAGAATTCCTGCTCTCAAAAGAGCAGTCTATGCTGACTGCCTTCACTCTCAAACTTAATATATCCAAAACAGAGTTCATTATCTCCTCCCTCCTCTCCAAAACATTCCTCTTTCAAATTTCATTGCCGTTGAGGGTACCACCATCCTCTTGCTCATCCAGGTTTGAAACCTTGGCTGTCATCCCTGAATCCTCACTCTTACTCTCCCCACATATCCAACCAGCTGCCAGATTTGTCATTTCTACCTTCACAACCTCTTTCATATGTTCTCTTATCTCTACTCATACATTTACCGCACTAGTTCAAGACCTATCACTTCCTGCCTGAACTATTTTGGAATTCTTCTAATTGGTATCCTTGTCTCAAGTCTCTCCTCATTCCAATCATTCCTCCTTTTGGTAGCTACATGCTACCAAAGGTTGAGTTTGACCACCTTACCCCGATCAATATTTCCTGTTTTCTCTAAAATGAGATGGTACTGTACCATTGGCATTTCAGACTTTTCAAATCTGGCCCCTCCCTAACCTGCCCGTCTTCTCACTCTGGACTCCCATCCCACACACCACGACCCAGCCATGCTGGCTTAGCCTACTTGCTGTAGAGTCAATCATGACATGGCTGCACTTCTATCTCTGGGCCTTTTCACACACTGTCCACCATCGCTAGGATGCTTTTACACTCCACCTCCACTTCCTGACGTTGCCAGATTCATTCAAGGCTCAGCTCAAGTGCTACCTTCTGTGGGAGGATTCTCAGTCTGCACCCCCCCCCCGGGTCACTTGAGCCTCCCCACTCTAAGGATACCTTTCTTTTACTCTGTAAGCATCTGGTACAACTTTATTAACATGTCTCTCCTATTAGAATGTAAGCTCTTTGAGGGCAGTGATCTATTTTTGCCTTTCTTTGTATCCCAACTGCACAGCACAGTACTTGGCACATAGTAAGAGCTTAATAAATGTTTGCTGATTAACTTCATCTTCACCCATTCATTCCTTAGGTCCTTACAAACTGCCTTCTGCCCTACCCTTCTACTACAACTGCTCTCCTTCAGTGTGACCCAATCAAACAGAATGTCCTTTAGGAAAGGAGTGTGGGGGGGGGGGGGGGCGGAGTCCTCATTCTCCTTGACCTTCCCAGGGAATTAACCATGATACTTCTATATCCTCTTTCCTATATGACCTCTGACTCCTTCACTCCTTCACTGGCTCTCAAGAAGCATTGTTAAGTACCCACTAATGTGCCAGACACTGTGCTAAGGGCAGGGGATATAAAGAAAGGCAAAACAAAACAAAACAAAACCCAGTTCCTACCCTCAAGTAGCTCAGAGTCAAATGGATGGAGATAATTTGCAAATAATTGCTACAAACAAGATATATACAACAGGATAAATTGGAAGTAATCTCAAAGGGAATGCATCAGCATAACAGGGACACTGGTAAAGGCTTTTTTTGCCTTGCATTCATTCCTTTGAAGTTCAGTCCTTCTAGCTTCTTCTCTCTATATATATCTCCATCCAGACATGACTTTTCCCCTGAGCTCCAGTCCCATATTTCTAACTGCCTGTTAAGGAGCTCTTCTTGGTGCCTCATTTTTAACATGCCCCAAACTGAACTTTCTTTCTTCCCCAAGCCTGTCCTCCCACAAGTGTCTCTATTTCACTGTCCATCTCCTCCCAGTCACCTAGGCTGAAAACCTCTTGGGTCATTTTAAAATTTCCCTTTTCCTCCTCCACATTCTATCAGTTGCCAAGTACTAATATTTTGTGCACCTGCCCCCTCTTCTCTACAGTCGCCATAATCAGGTCTTCGGGTCCTCAACCCTTCTTACCCCAACCACTGTCTTAGCTGGCCTTCCTGCTCCTTGCCTGTCCCCTCTTCAGTGCATTCTTCCCCTGCAGCCTGCACACACCAACTTTCAGTGTACCTCTCAGATACTGGCACTCCTTCACTCAAAAACCTTCAATGACTCCCCATTGCTTACTAAATTTCTAGCTTTCTCCCAATAGAGCAACATGCACACAGCAGATGCTAATAAATGTTGAATTTAATGGAATAAAATATAAACTTCTTATCCTGGCAAAAAGATATCTGGCCCCACCATAGCCTGATTCCAAAGACTGATTCCACCTTCTATCTTTATCTCATATTACTCCTCCTTCGAATACTCTACATTCAAACCAAAATTGACTACTTCCTACCCCCCTCTTTCTATCTTCACATTCTGAAGTAAATTAATGTTGTTCCCATTCCTGGAATGCATTCCTCCACTTCTCTCCCATTTTCATCTTTTGAGATCTGGCACTTCTGGCAGCACTACCAAATCTCAAATCCATACTATAAAGCAGCAATCCTCAAAACTATCTGATGATGATTAAAACTAGACAAGGAGGAAATAGAAATTAATTGATCTCAATAACCAAGTGTACAAAAAAAACCTGAAAATGAAAATTGCTTGAGAAAGCTCTCCCTACCTGATAAGAACTGTAAGGAAAAACAGAAAAGTAGAGTTTGGCAGAAATTAGGTTTATACTAGTGTATCTTATACTTACACCACATATACATACACACACACACTTATATCACCATATACTTATACTACAATTTCAAAATGGATGTGCAACCTAAATATACCAAGTCAATACCATATGATGATTAGAAGAGAACCATACCATGAAACTTTCACAAATATGGCTGGGGGATGGTTCTTAACCAAACAAAATATAAAATAGGTGATTTTGGTTACATGAAATTGAAAGGCTTTTGCATAAACACTATCAATGCTACTAGGGTAAACAGAAGCTGTACGCTGGGGAAAACGTTTGCATCAAATATTTTTATAAGTGTCTGATATCTAAGATCTATAAGGAAATAAATATTATGATACCAAAAGCCGGTCCCTAGTGGGTAAGTGGTTAAGGAGTTCTTAAAAGAAACTGTAACCTATTAACAACCATGTGAAAAATTCTCCAAACGACTAACAATAAAAGACTGCAAATCAAAACAATTCTGAGGTTTCACCTTATGCTCAGCAAATTGGTAAAAATGACAAAAGATGGGAATAGTTCATGTTAAAGTAGATATGAAAAGACTGACACATTAATATGCTGTTAGCAGAGCTATAAACTGGTCCAACTCTTCTGAAAAGCAATTTGGAATTATATAAAAAAGTAACTAAAATGTCCTTTGACCCAAAGATACCACTGTAAGGCATATACCCCAAGGAGGTCAAAGACAAGGTTCTCATCCATATACAACACGATAGTCAGAGCAGCATGCTTGTGATAGCAAAAACTGAGAAACAAGCAGGCCCATAGTTTGAGAAATGGCTAAAAACCATTGTGGAGTATATGAATGCAATAGACTATCACTGCTTTGTAAGAAATCACCATTATGAATACTTCAGAAGCATGGGTGAACATACGAACTAATGGGGTGAAATAAGCAGATTCACAACAATCACAACAAATGGAAAGAACAAAACCTCCAACATGAGCACTGTCCTTTTAGGGACCAAGTTTGTACCTAAAGAAGGTATAAGAAAGTGTACTGCCGGCTCCCCCATTTCTCTACAAAGCTGGGTGCCACGAGCATGGATGGGGTACTACGTGCACTGCCGGGATGCGGTAATGCTCGTTTAACATGCCCTTCTCCCTCCACTCTCTTGTCCTTCAGTTTATCTCCAAGCACTGTCGGGATGAGCTTTTGTATGCAGAGATCTGGTCACATCATTCTGCAGCCTGAAAATCTTCAATGAACTATGGACTAATGAGTAAAATTCAAACTCGTTTGCCAGGTAGTCCAAGCCTTCTACAGTCTAGTTCTACCTTGTCTTTCCTGTCTTTCCTATGTGCCTCAGGTTTTTGTGAGAAGTGCTTTGCAACCACAAAGGGAGAGAAACATGTATTAGCATTTTTATTACTTCAGAGAATTTCTCTCTATGCATTCCATTCTATAGCTAAATAAGACTGTCTGCCAAACACATGAGGAACTTTCCCACTATGATATTCAATGTCAGAATAGTCTTTACCTCCCTCCTCAATTGTTGAACTCCTACCTGCATTTTTTAAGCTGAAATCAAAAGCCATCACTTGTACCAAGTCTTCCCTGATCCACACTGTAGACCTCTCCCCTTAAATATCACATATGACTTTATTTTGTACCTGCTCTAATTACTATATCTATCAGGCAGTTGCTTGTTTTGATTTCTTCCCCTCCTCTAGACTATAAACTTTAAGAGGTATCACATCTATTAATTTTGTAGCTCCCCCAGTGGCCACATTTATTTAGTTCCTATTGTGTTCATAACAATATGTATTCAGTCTGTTGAGTTATTTCTGAGCGCACAAAACAGAAATCACAAAAAGTTAAATTTACCTTATCTCCAAGTGCCTCTCTCTCTTTTTTAAGTTTTTTCTTAGCTGCCAATTTTTCCTAAAGGATAAAAAAAATAAAAATTATATCAGACGTGTACACTAAAAATTATTAAAGATTATTTAAATAAAGCCTTGAAAATCATTTAAAGCTGTCAATCACTATCTGCTATGAAGATACCTCTTAGCATTGTTTTTAAAATATAGATTTCAACTCAAAATAATGTCCATGTATACAAGGCAAAGCATTGTTTGACCCATCAAATGAAGATTTAACAGTAATCCTTTACCAATTATCTCCTTTCTTTGATTAAGCAACACCCACCTTTCCTTCATTAAAATTCTAAAACTCAAATCATTCATCAGTTGCCTATTATGGGCCAAGCATTTTCTTTTTTTCTCTTTACAAGTGCTTTTGTGCTCTTTTCCACTATGAGGGGCAACATGGTACAATGAAAGTGCTCTGGGCTTACAACCATTTGAAGCCCACCTCCAAACCTTACAAATTGGGTGACAAGGGCAAATGACTTGATCTCTCTGAGCCTTGGTTTCTCCCTCTGTAAAACAGGAATAATTGGCTATAAAACTCACTTCCCAGGGATGCTGTGAGGGTTAAATGAGATCATGTATGTAAAGCAATTTACAGATCTTGAAGTCCTATATAAACGTCTGGTGGTGGTGGGATGGTGAATCACAAAATTCCCTGCAGTAACCTTCTTTTGCTTTTAGTCAAAGTAGATAAAAATTCTGCAGAGCAGGCTTGGGATTCTAAATGTCACGAATTGTACTGTGCTTCTTAATTCATTGCTAACCTTTTTAGAACTAGCTTCGGCAGATTTTGCTGAAGGAGAGCACATCATAAAAGCAACATTTCAGTTTACTTTAAATTCTGTCCACATTTCACAGTGTCACGCACTTACCTAATGGGTAGCATAGGATCATAGATTTAGAGCAAGAAAAGGCCTTGGAATTCTAAGCCAGCCCCCTCATTCCATAACTAAGGAAGCTCAGTTTCAAGAGAGGTGGTAATCTGCCTACGGTCAAACAGGTTGTAAATGAAGGACCTAGGTCTCCACAGCCTTCAAATCTAGCACTTTTTCTGCTATAATCACCTACTATCTAAACGAATGCCTCTGATTAGACCCCTGCTTATAGTTCCTCCCCTCTCCAATCCATTCTCCACATAGCTGTTAGAAGAGGTTAAAAGCATAGGTATTAAAGCATAGATTATGTCCCATATCTATATTCTCTTCTCAACTAATACCTAGTACAGTGACTGACATCTAGTAGGCATTTAATAACTTGCTGATTGATGCCACACTCCTTCCTTCTGAAGCAGTTCAGACTCCCTGTGGCCTAGAGAAGCAAACACAAACTCCTCAGTCTAGCATTTAAGGTCCCATTCCACTTAGCTGTAGCCAATTTTTGCATGTTTACATCACATCCCAATCCAACCCAAAAATGTTTATTAAGTCCCTACTATGTAAAAGGTACTGTGCTAGAAACTAAAGATACAAAGACAAAATGAAAAGCCAGTGCCTGTCCTCAAGGAATACGCAGCATGGAATAGTGGATAAGAAGACCCCTGTTTGAATCCTGCCTCACACAATCCCTATCTGTGCAACCTCATAGCTATTGCTTTGAATGAGGTAAAAAGGGAGCACAGGCAGTAGGAGACAGCATACTAAAAACATATTTTCATGTGAGGAAATCAAGGAAGGAACTAAGAGGGGAAACACGGCAGAGAGAGAGCACCTAGGCTGATCTATGGAGTGACAAACAGAAGCTAATCTGTCATCAAAATACACTACATACCGCCTGGACAGAAAGCAAACAAATAAGGAATATGATAATAAGCCTGACACAAAGTCATGATATAGTAATGATGGGGGAAATTATCCACACATCTGCCGGAGTTATATATCTCTGCTGAAAGGAGAGCAGTTAAAAATCTCTCAACTCACCTTAATGATAATTACAACCTTCAAAAGAATGAAAAGCAAATCAATAAGGATGACGTTGACTATTCTGACCAATAGAGAAGAACTGGTTGCTAGGGTGGAAATAGTCGGCACCTTGCAAGGAAATGCCCACTACCATTTAGAGTTTATGACAGAGGAGAGGGCAGATAAGACATAGTTTGGCAAACACCCTAGCTTCTGGGGAAGTGGGTGAGAAAGAGTTCGGAGCAAGATTAGTTAGTACCTCGTAGACTAAAATTTGACAAGGGAATTCAGTTCAGGAGAGACGGGAAATTCTTACAACTTAAAGGGGAACAATTCCAATGAGGAAGAAAAATGGGAATTGTCTGTAGAACCTGATATGAATGTACAGAGAACTCACCAAGCAACTTAGACTTTAAAAAGATATATACAGAAGACAGAGGTGACAAAGGATGAACACAAATTTGGAGCAGAGTACCATAAAAATGGGGTCAGGAGTGCTAAATTTCTGAATAAGCTGAGGCTGGGGAGGAAAGCTAGGTCAACAAAAAGGTTTTTGTTTTTTGACGCTATAGTGAGGGAAAGAAAAGGATCAAAGAGGAAATAAGGCTGCTACTTTGGGCAGGCAGGATTATAATTTATGACGGAAAGAAGGCTTCTGAGCTCTCACTATGAGACTGTTTTCTCTGCCAAAGAAAATCACCTATGGACAGGCAAGAATGGGAACTAAAGTGTCTCACAGGGAGGTGACAGGAAGGGGATGGGGCAGCCAGGGGGCGCCATAGCGCACTGAGTGCCAGGCATGGAGTCAGGAAGACTCGTCTCTCTACGGTCCAATCTGGCCTACCTGTTTGACCCAGGGCAAGTCACTTAACTCTGTTTGCCTCAGTTTCCTCATCAATAAAATGTACTGGAGTAGAAAACGGCAAACCAATATCTCTGCCAAGAAAACTCCAAATGGGGTCACAAAGAATCGGGTACAACTGAACAACAAGGAGAAAAGGGATAAATAAGATAGTATTTATTGTTCTTGATTAATTGAAGTCACCTGCCCAAGAGATAATGGAAATAGAACTGGATTTGGAGTTAGAGAAGGGACGGGAGGTCTCCAGTAGAGCGTTTCAGGGATCTGTGTTTGGCCCTGTAACCTTTTTAATCAATGGCCTGGATAAAGGTATATGATATCTTTATCAAATTTGCAGAAGAAACACAGCTGTTAAGAGACAGCAAACAGTGGTTGAGAATCAGTAACCAAAAAGATCTTGCTAGACCAGCATACTGGTACTGAATAGGATTAAATTTAATGGGGTTCAATCGACCAACAAGAACTTATTAGGCATCTACTATTTGCCCCGCACTGTGATAGGAGCCTATAATATAAATACAATGAATGAAAAAATCCCCACTCTCAAGCTTATAGTCTGATGAATTTTAAATAAGAAGACGTATGCTTCAGGTTGAAAAAGAAAAGGAAAAAACCTCAAGATGGCAGGGGCATGGTTAGACGACAGTTCGTCTGAAAAAGATCTGGGGGTTTTAATGGCTGGAAAACTCAGTATTAGTCAACAATGTGATATGGCGACCAAAACCACTAATGCACTTCTGGGCTCTACTAAAAAGGAAGAGCTTCTAGAAAAAAAGTGATGGTCCTGCTGTAGCAATCCCCTCTGGTCAGGCCACACACACGTTTAGTTCTGGGCACCACATCTTAAGAAGAGCGCATAAACCGGAGCACCAAGAACCCAGCAGAATGGCGAAAGGCCTCCAATCCATGCCAAAGGGACCAGCTGAAAAACCTGGGGATTTTTAGTCTAGAAAGAGGCTTGAGGGTAGGGGAGATAGGACTCAACAACTGTCTCCAAGTACCTGAGAGGCTCTCACATGAAAGAAGAATTAAATTTGTTCTATTTGACAACAGAGAGCAGAGCGAAGGGCAAAAAGTAGTTGCTGAAAAGAGGCAAATCAGGATTGATGGTAGGAACATTTTTCTAACAATAAGAATAACTCAACAGCAGAATGCATTGTTTCAGAAGTGGTGGTACTAAATATCACCATCACAGGATACCTTCAATCAAAGACTAGCTAACCACTTGTCAGGTGACTTTATTTCAGTTGCTTTGATGGCCTCCCAGGTCCTTTCCAGTTCTAAAATTGGGATTCTGTAACTGTGAATCACAACCTGAGCCTCAGTTTCCTCATCTTAAAATAGGAGTAGTAATGCCTCCCACAAAGAGCTGTGGTGAGGATCAAATGAGAATATGTATAAAGCACTTTATAAACATTAGAGAGCTATATAATTGTCACCTATCATTTCCTCTGCTGGTGAAATATAACGCAAAGACAAGTATAAACATCATCATTTCAAGAAGGGAAAGGGTGTAGGATCAATGAAGTCTTCTGGAGGGTGACACAGACCAAGCCTTGAAGGAAGCCGGTGATCCCAAGAGGTAAGAATGGGGGGCATTCCAACTAGGGGAAGGGAAGAAGCATTTATATAGCACCTACTATGTGCTGGGCACTGTGCTAAGTATTTTCACAAATTTTATCTCACTTGATCTTCACAACAGCCCTGCAGGCAGGTGCTTCTAAAGAAAGCAAGGCAGACAGAAGTTAACCAGGATCACACAGCTAGTAAGTGTCTTCTGGATTCATGAGTCAGCAGTGCAGACACGGGCCACTAGCTGCCTCTGAGGGAGGAGTGAAAAAGCTAAAGATGGACAACAAATGAATAGAGGAGAGTAAATGTGATAGAAACCAGGAAAAGTAGGCTGGGGTCAAAGTGTAAAAGATCCTAGTGGCAACAGGGAGCCAGTGAACTTCTTTTGAGCAGGAGTGACAAAACATGGTTAGGAATATTTTAATAGCTATATTTCATATGAATTGAAGGGAGATTGAAAGCTGCGTACCCAATTAGAAGGCTGCTGCAAAAGTCCAGGGTAGAGGAGGGACTGAATTAGAGTGATGGCCACGTAAATGAATAAAACGGTTGAGATGTCATGGAGGTGAAATAGCCAAGACTTGCCAACTGATTGCATGTGGGATATATGGAAGGAGGAGAAGTAGAGTTACCTCAGACCTAGATGACTGCAATAGCCTTCTGGATGGTCTCCTTCCATCTGTCTCAAGTCTCTCCCCTCTCCAGGATACCCTTCACTCAAGTGACAAACTGACCTTCCTAAAGCAGTTTTAACACATTATTCCCCTATTCAAGAAATTCCAGCGGTTCCCTAATTCCTCTAGGATCAAACGTAAAATTCCATTAGGCTTTTTATACCTAACCGTCCTCTACACACTCTACAATCCAGCAACAGAGGCCTCCTTGTTGTTTCCCACAAAAGACACTCCAACTCCCAACTAAGTGCTTTCCATTGGCCATCCTCCCCAAGCCTGATGCTGGCTCTTCAACTCTCAGCTAAAATCCAACCTTTTACAATAAACCTTTCCCAGTGTGCCTCAGTGCTATTGCATCCCCTGAGACTATCTCCAATTTATCCCATGTATATCTTGTTGTATATAATTGCTTGCATGTGGTCTTCCCCATTAGACAGCATCCCTTGTTGTGGGCAGGGCCTATTTTTGCCTTTCTTTGTGTCTCCAGAGTGTAGCACTATGGCAGGTGCTTAATAAATGATTATTAAGATTACAAAACTAGGAAACTAAAAGGATGGAAGCACCCTATATAGAAATGGAGTCTTGGAGGAAGTTAGAGAGAAATCCCAGTTTTATTTTGATATTCAGATTTCAAGCTACCACCCAGACATTCAGTTGGAGATACCAACAGGAAGCTGGTGAAGTAGAGCTTGGAAGAGATAGAAGAGGTCTGACTATACAGAATTAGGTTAATATGCATAGATACAATTGAAATTGGTGCTCAGCAGAGGGGTACAAAAGTAAAACAGTGGTGGCCAACATGGGAATTTGTTTTGCTTAACTGCATTTTGGTTACAAGGTTTTTGTTTTTCTGTTTTGTTTTTTTTTTTCATCAGAGGAGGGAGAAGGAGGTAGGGACTGGGACTGGGGTCTACCAGCATCACCAAAAAACAGAACAGAAAGGCAGCCAGAAGAAATCATAAACAAGACAGCTTTGAAAAGTTACTTGTTCTACTTATTATAGACTTTAAAATAAATGTTACCTCTATTTAGCAGAGGTTCTCAGTTTCAGGTTCAATATTCTGTTCTCCAATGTACATGGAAAAGTGAAAATGAATCAGTCGCTGCCCTCAAGGCATTTATAATCTAGCCCAGTAAAGATATGTACATATGTGAGAAAAGCAAATCCTATATAACATTCAACTTCGTGTACAATCCTCTCCTCTCCTATAATGCTCATTTTAATTTGGTGTTTGCTAAAATTCATAATAAAAAAGAGTAAAACAGTTCCTGCCTTCATGAAGCTTATAATTTAGCCAGGGAAGATTTGTACATATAAATATGTATAAAACCAAGGATTCTAAGAGGTACAGGTAAGAAGGGAGTGAATTCCAGGCCTAGGAAACAGCCAATGTAGAAGTACAGAAATGTAGTATCTTGTATGATCAACAGTAAGAAAGCTAGTTTGACTGAAACACAGTCCACATGAAAGGGAATGAGGTATAATAGGACTGGGAAAAGTAGGTTGGGAAAGGCTTTAAACACCAAACAAAGGACTTCCTATTTGATCCCTGAAGTAACAGGCAGCCCCTGGAGTTTATCGAATTGGGGAGTAACAAAATCAGTCCCATCTTTGCCTCATTTGATTTTCACAAAGTACTGTGAGGCAAGTACAACAGACATTATCACCCTCTCCACTCTACAGAGGAGACAACTGAGGCTATCAGAATATTTACGTGTTGGAAAATGGATTTGAACCTAGCCACTGCCAAGTGAGAGTTGATACCTGAGGTGTAAGAAAACAGTTAGAAAGCACCTAGCTGCCCTGGATAAACCAAAGTCCTCTGGTCAGATGAACAGCATCCTCATTCTGAAACACCACACAAATTCGATTTGGAAGCACCATTAGTGATTACTGAAAGATCATGGAAAAAGGTGATGGTACAAGTTGGAAAAAGTCAAATGTTATCTCAATTCTCAAACAATGAAAAAGACAGAGTCTGAAAATTATAGGCTTCCTAAACTTGGCTTTGAATCCTGGGAAAATTCTAGAACAGATCATTAAAGAAATGGTCAGTGAACATGTAGGTCAGGAAGTAGTGATCAGAAGAACCAGCAAAGTTCCATCAAGTACAGGTCAGGCCACACCACACTCACTTCACTTTCTGACAGGGTTACTCAATGAGATGAGGCAACTGCTATGAACATAGCTTACCTTTACTGAAGCCAATACTTTAACAAAGTATCCTATACTATTCTAGTTGATGTAGAGTCATGAATCAGTTAATATTACAATCAAACGTATTTAGAATTGGTTAGATGTCTGCGGATTCCTGAGAGCAGTGGGTAATGGTTCACTGCTGAACTAACGGGAGGACTCCAATGGAAGAAAAGACTCCAGGGATCTGTGCCTGGCCCTGAAATGAATAAAGGCATACATGCCAAATATAATTATTATTGCTATTCCTAACATTTACATAATGCTTACTATGTGCCAGCCGCTGTACTATGCACTTTACAAATATTATCTCATTTGATCCTCACAACAACCCTTAGAGGTAGGTGCTTTTATTATCATTCCCATTTCACAGATGAGGAAACTGAGGCAAACCGAGGTTAAGTCGCTTGTCCAGGCCAAATCTGAATGCAGGTCTTCCTGACTCCAGGCCCAGCACTAAAATTATTGTTCCTCCTAGCACGCCTGTAAATAGTCTATTTGTCACATCTGAAGATAACACAAAGCTAGGAGGAAAAGGTAGCACCAAGAATGACAGACTTGGGACCCAAAACGATCTGGAGCTTTGGATTGAATCTAACAAATGAAATTCAACGGGGATAGCAGACACAGAGTTCTGCAAGTGAGCGACCAAAAACCAACTTCATAAACATGGGGGGGGGGTATAATTAGAGAGCAGTTATTCTGGGAGTTTCAGCAGACACAAAAGAAAGCTAATGCAGTCTTGGGCTGCGCTGACAAGAGCACAGCTTCCAGGAAGACAGAAGGTACACCCTTATCGGACCTCATTTGGAGGACCGTGCCCATTTCTTGGGTACCGCGGGTTAAGGACATTTGTAAGGGGCGAAATATCTAAAGGAGGACAGCTAAGTTGCCCAGTGGCAAGAGTGCTGGGCTTGGAATCAGGAAGACCCGAGTTCATATCCTGCCTGGGACTTACCAGACTCTGGGCAAGTAACTTAATCTCAGTCTGCCTCAGTTTCCTCTGCTGTAAAATGAACAGGGTTAACAATATCTCCTATCCTCCCAGGGTTGCTGGGAGGATCTAATGAGATGATCCTCGTAAAGGCTTGGCCCAGGGCCTGGCACAGAGCAGGCGCTGTATATATGGCAGCTATAGTAATTATTACTATTTTTATCCAGGACGGCGCCGGGCAGGCTCTAAATGCCGGGGTGCCGAGGGGAGAGAGGTGCTGACAGCGGTCCTCAAGCGCTTGAGGGGCCGTCACGAGGAGGTCCGAGCCCCGCGTCTGGGCACGCGGAGCGGGGCCTGGCGGTGACCGCAGTGTAGGAGAACGTGCCGGCTGGCACAGGCAGAACGGGGCCGGGGGGCTGGGGCCGAGGGCTCCGTCCGTCCGCCGAGGTAGGGGAAGACCGCGGGTGGGGGGAGGGGTGCCTGGAACCCCGCCGGCCGCCGCCCCCAGGGCCGGCCACGCACTACAGGCCACCCCCGGGCCTTGGGCAGAACGCCAGCCGCTGCCACCCAGCCCCGGGGAGAGTCGGCCTCCTCCGTCTTAAAGAGAAGAAGACCGAGGTCCCGAATGGTTCTCCCAGAATCATCCCGCCCCGCCCCGCCCCCTGGCCTCGGGCACCTTTCGCTGCTGCTGCTTCCAGCGCACGAACATGAAGTGGCGCCGCTGCTTGTTCTTGATCTCCGAGATGCTGAAACCCGGCGGGAAGGCCGCGGGCCGCGGCTGGGGCTGCTCCGGGGCCTCGTTCTCCGTCGCCCCATCCTCGGGGGCCTCCCGAGGGGCCTCGGCCGAAGCTTTCCGCTTCCCGCCCCGCCGGTCCTCGCCTCCGCCGCCAGCTTCCCCGCTGCGCACCATGCTTAGGCCTCCGGCCTGCGAACGGGCCCGACTGCACACACTTCCGCTTCCGGCTACTGCTGACATGAACTTCCGGGTCACCGACCTAGGGTCTGGGCTTTGGAGAAGAGAAGGGGGAGGAGGAGCAGAGGGGGCGGGGAAGAGAGGGAAAGGGAGGGGAGGGGGAGAGGAGAAAGAAGAGGGAGGAGGAAAGGGATAGGTGAAGGGGAAGAGAAAGAGCTAGAAAGAGGGAGAAGGAGAAGGAAGAGAGAGGGGGCAGAGAAGAGGGCTGGGAGGGGGAAGAGGGGAAATTAGGGAGAAGAAAGAGGAAAAAAGGAAGAGAAGAATCAAGGGGGTGGGAGGGAGGAGAGGGGAAAGGGAGAAAAGGATGGGGAGAAGGAGAAAGAAGAGAAGGGAGGGGGAGGATTTCGAGGAAGAGGATTCAGAATGGGGAGAAAAGGGAGGGAGAGGAGGAGGGAGAAAGGAGGGTTAGGAGATGGGGAAGGGGAAAGAGAGGAGAGAGGTCGAAGCTGAGAGGAGGGGGCCAGGTTCTGAGTTCTGGATGCTGCCTTTGCTGTTATGGGCACCTCACAACCTCCCTGGGGTCCTAGTTTCCTCCTTTATCATAAAAGGAGCAATGGTCTAGATACTAGCCTCTAGGATCTAACGTCCCCTTTCAGCTCTAAACCTATGGTCCTGGAATCTCAGGTCATCTCAACCAAAACAATTAAAAAAAAATCAACAGCCATTCATGGTAGGCACTGCTGGGCACTGAGGCTTCAAAGACAAAATGGAATTGTCTCCATCCTCTAAGTCTTCCTATTCCAGTTTCATCCTCTCTGACACATTCCATATTCCAACCAAAATCTACTTGCTGTTTCCCAAATATAGCATTCTTCTCAATTAGACCAATTAGACATAAACGCCTTAAAGTTAGGGAATGTGTCTTCCAGATCTCTGCCCATTCCTAACCAGCTAGTACCCTATTTATGTTAATTTGGGTGTTAGTTGAACGAATGAATGAATTTCGAAAAGCTGCTGACAAAGCTAGAGATCATTGAACTTACTCCTAACCTGGAGGTCCTTTCTAGCCATTTCCACCATTTTCATTTTTTTCTTTTCATTATATTTCCAGCATTCCAGATATATCCTAGAAATCCTCCCCCCACCCCCCAAAAAAGACATTGCATTAACTATATGCCTTTGAATTTAGATTCAGGAAAGACCATGGTTACCATGGGAAAGTCAAATAACTTCATTTCTCTAAGCTCAGTTTCGTCATCTCCCAATTAAAGCTCTTATACACCTAAAGCAGGAATGGACCTTATAGAGGTCATCTAGTCCACTTTAACAGAAATGGGGACTCACTAATCTGTACATAAGGATCCCTGCAGGCAGTGTATTGTCTTAGATTTCAAATGCAATGTTATGTGTATTTTATTGTATTTTTATTTATTTTATGTTAAATATTTCCCAATTACATTTTAATCTGGTTCTGGCTACTCTAAAGAGGGTTATAGAGTAGTCCCCTGCAGCATGTTTGACAACTCTGATCTAACCCTTTCATAGAAGATGCTGAGGCTGAAAGGTGAAATCACTTAACCATGATCACACAGGTACTAAGTGGTAGAAGAGTAGAGATTCAAACCCAGGTCCACGGACACCAGATTTCAGCGCTTTCTGTTGTGCCATGCAGATTCCAAGATAATGCCTATAGATACCATGGGCTCTTCACTTTTGGTTTCATGAATCTCCACCCTTCAACAGCCTGACCAGGTCTGTGGGCTCCTTCTCAAAATCATGTTGTTAAATGCATAAAATAAAATACAGAGGATTCCAGAGGAAACCCATTATATCTAAATACATTAGGTAGATAGAAGACTTCCACCTCATGATGATCCATCCAGCCCTCGATCTAATAAATACAGTAATTTCAGAGTAGTGATGAGTGTAAATGACATTCAGAGATATGTGCAACACCTGTAGTATGATACAAAATATATTTGAGTTCTATTGGTGACAAAGGTTAAAATACTGCTAATGCAGCTGCTTGTTGCCTATATCCATAACTGAAGGAAATGCTAACTTTCAGTTAGCAGTTAGTGAAAATAAAAATAACTTTTTGCATCCAAGTCACTGACCCCCAGAAATCTGTCCACAGACTGCAGATTAAGAACCCCTTGCCTCATAGGGTTGTTGTGGGGTCCAAAGCACTAACTACTGCCACAGTCTCTGCCTATTTACTTTACATCTGACATTTTGGGGGCTCTGGAACCCAGCAAATAAGTTCCATAGTGTAAAGTACAAACAAGTTTCTGACCTAGATCTGCTTCAGAAAATTTGATCCATTAGTGCCTGGAGTGTGTTCCTAACTGCCACAGAATAATTCTAAAGACACAAAATGAATCCTTTTCATGGGAATCAGGGTTAAGCAATTTTTATGTTGTCAGGTTTACTGATTCACAAGCAACATGATGATAAATGTGGCTTTTGTCTAACTCTTTAAAATGTCAGGAAGCAGCAGAAGATTGAATTGTGCCATATAGTTTATTGACTACGATTATGAGAGTAGCCCAATTGATCTATGATGTCTTCCTGCTTCCCTGGAGGTATATTTCCTAAGCTTCTGTTAGTAGCAATAGTGGAAAGGGCTTGGCTTACAATTGGGAGACCTGGATTTGAGTCCTGATTCTAATAACCTGACCCTGGAAAAGTCACTTAACCTCTCTGAGGAAACCTGTTTCCTCTTCTGTAAAACTAGGATAATAATACTACCTGTCTCAGTTGTTGTTGTTGGGGTGTGTGTGTGTGTGTTGTAAAGCACTTTGTAAATCTGAAAGTGTTATCTAAATATTAGTTATTGTCATTATTATGTGTTTAAGTTAGCACTGTTATTATTTCCTGGAATTCCCCTAAGTTAGGTGTCCAAAGACCTGGAGTCCACAGATCTCAAAGGAGTCAGTGAATAGATTTTAGAGGGTCCGTGATTTTTTAAAAAATATTTTGATAATTATTTTAATATAATTGACTTCCTTTGAATTCCTATGCATTTTATGTTCTGCATTTAAAAAATTATTCTGAGAAGGGGTCCACAGGTTTCAGCAGACTGCCAAAGAGTCCATGACCCCCCAAAAGTTTAAAGAACCCCTTTCTCTAAGGAATTTTTGAGGGCCGTCATTTTATTCTCAAAACACCAAAGAAGTCTTGTTGGCTTAGGAAATGAGACCAGTTTAATTTAGTAGAACAAAGGATTACAGGATCTTAGTTTTTAAAAGGGAATTTAGAGATCATCTAGTCAAACACTCACATTCTACAGATGAGGGAACCAAGGCTGAGAGAGAAGTTCAAAGCCATACAGCTGGTTAGGGACAAAGTCAGGCTTTAAACCTAGGTCTTCTCATGCCAAATCCAGTATCCTTTCTAATGGAGTGTATGGGGAACTCAAGGAGAGCTAACATGTCTGATGTGAGGGTTTGCTGAGCCCTTTTCAGGCCTGCTCATCTACCTTTGGTCTCCACCTGGCACTCAACTTTCACCTGTGGCTTCAAGAAGCTGCAGCATTTGCAGCAGGTACACCCCAGTAAACTGTCTCAGCAGATGGGCTAAACCAGGTTAAGGGTAATCCACATACCTCAAACCTGTTGGTGAGTTAGGGGGGTGTCTACCCCAAGCATGTGAAGGTTTTTCCTGGCAGAATGGGTGAATGAGAACACTGTGTTCCATTAACCACAAAAGTGGCTAATGCAGGCATCGTGGAGTGCTTTGACCTTGGTCAAACATAGAAAACACCAAGATTGTCCACTGCATCGTGGGCCATCACTGGTCATCTTGACTTTTGTCTTGCCACTGGGACTTCAATGACTCTGGAAGAGAGAGTGAGGCTGACAACTTTGTGCAACTCTGCCATAATTGAATCCAATTCACACACAAGTCAAGACGTCACCCATGATGTCATTCCTACTCAAAAATGAAGGACACAACAACTCTACTACACAATAAATTTGGTTTCTTAGATCGGTCCAAGGAAATAGCTAAAAAAAAAATTGTTCAAATACTCTCCATGGATATTCACAGTGCCCATAACAACCTTGGAAAAAGAATGAAGATAAGAATTTAAATTAGCAATTTTAATTGTTAGGAAATTTTTCATTGGATTAACTCTAATGTTGCTTCTTTTCAACTTCATTCATTGCTCGAAATTCTGACTACTAGAGCGAAGCAAGGTAAATCTAAGCCCTTTTCCTTGTGGCTAACCTTTCACATACCAAAGATAGCTCTCATGCTAGCACTTGCCATTCCCAAGGTTTCTCTTTTCTAGGTTAAACATCACCTAAACATTCCTTCAACCCATCCTCCTACGTCATGATGGCATGACCTCAAGGCTCTTTACTCTCCTGGTTACCTTTTTTAAATGCTCTCCAGCTTATGAATGTTCTCCCTAAAATGTGGTACCCCCAAATGAACCTATTACTGCAGCTATGGCCCGACTTGGGCAGTATACTGCAGGACGATCACTTTCCCAGTCTTGGAAACTACCAATATCTCTTGATGCCTAAAATCACACTAGCTTTGGGGACTGCCATACTGAATGGTTGACTTAGGTTGAATTTTTATATTACTAAAGTCTCCAGATCCTTTTCAAATGAAATGGTGCTTATCCATATGGATCCTATCTTCATAGAATCCTAGGTTTCAAGGTGGAAGGGGCCTTAGAAGTCTAGACAAGTCTTTCATTTAGAGACAATCCCCTTAGGTCTCCTTGGCTATTTCATTGCTATCATCAATAACAGCCAGACCATCTCATTGGATTTTCCTTACAGGCAGCAGTATTCTTCCCACTAATTGGGGGGAAATTATATTTGTAGTGGCAGATGGAAGACACGTGATCTTCAAGGTCCATAAGGGGTCTTCAGAAAGACAGAAAACTACTGTCCTGTGCTAAAGTTAGTCTCAGTTGCTCAGGGTTGTTAAACCAATGCATTGCATTCAGAAAGACAATAAAAACAATTGATATCTCATGTTTCCTTGATGGGTCTTCTATATGGCATTCTGATTTCTAGCAACTAAGTGAAGTCATGGAATTAGACACTTTGCAAATCATACAATTGTGTAGTGTGGTAATTTTCTTGTTTTGAGGGAAGGGTAGGGGAATGATACCTCTCCAGGTATTCGAAGAGCTGTCATATGGGGGAAAAAGGAATTTAATTTGTTCTTTCTGGTCCTAGAAGATAGAATTGGGGTAAATGAATGGAAGTTGCAAAAAGATAATTTTAGGCTTCACATGAGTAAAAATGTCATAAAGATTAGGGCAATCTATAGTAAAAGCAGTATAGGGTGGAGAAGACAATAGCCAAAGAAAAGATCATACCTCAAACCACCCAGCAGGGAAGAAATAGGTGAGTTCTTGGAAAGATTCCTCTCTGCCCTATCCAGAAATATTGAGGGAGCAGAAAGTATCCAGCACTGGCCAGCCAACTGCTCTCCACAACAACACCCAATGATGTTACAGTGGTAAGAAGTAGGGCCACCATTTGAACCTAATCCACTGTCTTTAAATCCAGTATAATTTCCTTTGTTCCCTGGTACTTTCCCATTATGCTGCCTCATTGAAACCAATATAAGACTGTTCATTTATATCTATTCAAACTCAGCTTATTAAATGAATTCCCAAAGAAAACACCTCAGGACCAGTTGGATTTAAAACAAGTGAATTTTTTCAATCATTAGAAGAAAATTGATTCCAAAATTACATAAGTGGTTTGCAAAAACAAAATAGAAAAAGGATGGATCCTACCAAATTTCTTTTGTGATACAAATATGGTCTTGATAATTAAAATCAGGGAGAGACAAAACTTAAAGAAATTATTGCCCAATATCCTTAGTTTTGTCATAGGTAAAAATTGTGGTGATGGGACTTACACTGCTTATTAAGTGCCTACTGTATGCAAGGCATAACTGAGGATACTCTCATACTCCTTTACTTCAGGGAATCTGTGACAGCTTTGGTTTGTGTACTTCTTCCAACAATATAGCTCTTAATCAGTCCATGCCCATTGTCCAAGGAGTAGACAACATTTGTTTTCTGAAGACTAGTCTAACCAAGTATGGAGATGTGCATTCTCAGTAGGTTGTCCACTTGAAGATGATTGTAATGGAATATTATTGTGCTATGAGAAATAACAAACAGGATGATTTCAGAAAACCCTGGAAAGACATGAACTGATACATACTGAAGTGAACAGAACCAGGAGAATGTTGTACACAGGAATAGCAATATTGTTTGATGAAGAATTGTGAATGACTTAGCTATTCTCAATAATATAATGATCCAAGACAATCCCAAAGGACTAATGATGAAGCATATTATCTGCCTCCAGAGAAAGAACTGATACTGTTTGAATACAGAACTGAAACATGCTATTTTTCACTTTCTTTTTTTATTCTTGTACAAAATTATTAATATAGAAATTTTTTATTTAATTGTACATAGATAACCTATACCTGATTGCTTACTGTCTCAGGGAGGAGGGAAGGGAGGGGAAAAGGGAGGGATAGAATTTAGAGCTCAAAACTTTAAATAAAAATGTTTTTAAAAATTGAAGAAAAAAAAGAAGAAAAAAACCCTGACAATGAGTAGCAGTTGATCTCTAGGGACCCAACCTTCAAATGAGAATTGAAAAAGTAGCCCTGGAGGGGCTGCTATACATTTAAATAATGCATTAATTTACAAAAATTTGATTTATGATCAATTGATTTTGTAGAGTAATATGCATTTTTGTATCCAAAGAATGATTTTCTGATCAAATGAACAAATATGAGGTGTTCTAAAAGTCTTAGTGCAGGTTTAAGCTATTAAAGCTTAAAAGCTATTAAATATAACTATGATTAAGCAATTAAAGCTTAAGCATTTACTAAGACTTTACTAAGCACTTACTATACCTAAGGCACTGGGCTAGTCACTCTATAAGATATGAACAAACAAACAAACAAAAGTCCCCAAAGCCACAGCCTCTACCCCACCTCCCCCATAATCTAATTGGGGAGGTAAGACGTAAACATGTGAAAAGTTGTCTAATATAATTTCTAGGTCCATCTAATACAAGTTCTAGTTCAAACCAAGTGAGACTCATCGTGCCTGCAGCATATAGATCCAGAGTCCTAAGTGAGAGCAAATTAATATTATATTTTCTTCCCATCAGTTACCAACAAAGGCAAACTTAGGAAGAATCTAGGTCCCCTATTACCTTAAGCTAGCTAAAAGCCCATCTTGTAGCATATTGACTTTACTGTTGCCTGCGGTCAGCTTCTCCAGCAGGTAGATTTAGGAATTAAGTGGCCTCGATGGACTTCTGTATTTGCCTTCACTGCCAGAATGCTCACAAATAAATTCAGCCCTCTACTACAAATACCCAGCAGTGTCTTCATATCTCTTCTTCTCAGAGACTTTGCTGTTCAAGGGTTACCTCAAATGTCACTGATTCCATGAAACTTTCCCTGATCCAGTTGTTCAAGTCGCTTGACTTGTGTTTGCCTCGGTTTCCTCAACTGTAAAGTGAGGATAATAACAGCATCTACTTCCCAATAAAATTTGTAAAGTACTTGGCATAGTACCTGTCACATAAGTAGGCCACATAAATGCTTATACTCCCAGCTGTTCCTACTTTCTCCTTGAATTGCTTTGAATTCCCCTGTAGAATGGAAGCTCATTGAGAATTGAGACAGTTCAGTTTTTTTCCCCTTATATTCCCAGTGCTGAGTATAGAACATTGCAGAGTTATAGTTCAATAAATGTTTATTGAATCAAATAGAATTGAATATTTATTTGTCCCTTTGATCTGGTCTTTGGTGATTTTTTTATTTTACATTTTCCTGTTTTATAGATCTATTAACTTTATCTTTTTGGAAGCAAGTAAGACATAAAACCTAGGTTTAATAAGGCATCATATTTAATTTTTTAAAATTTATTTTATTTTTAACTTATGGAATAAAGCATTTCCATAACATAGTATGAAAAAAGATGATTGCACATGAAACTGCAAATCTACTATGTACAACTTGCTAGTCCTTTTAAATATATAATAAAGTTATTGTGTAAATTTTTTTTCTTTTTTTCCTTTCCCCCACTCTAGGGATAGCTACCATTAGACACAAATATGTATCTATAGGTAAAAATCATTCTAAATATACTTCTATTTATCAGTTCTTTCTCTGAATACAGATAGCATCTTCCTTCATAGGTCTTTTGTACTTAATTTACATATTTAGGTATCACATTCTTCACCTGTAACTAGTCACATATACAATCATCCAGGGATTTGACCACACTTGTCGATAGAAGAATAAACTATCAACCTAGTAGCAGTTTCGTTGATGCATAGTTTCTACCTCTATGCTGATGCCTTTTAATGTCTCTAGGTAGAAATTCAATAGACTAGAGGCATTGGTCATAACATTGTGGTGACTTTGCATACCCAGAGATGGTTCTAGATTCAATGCACATATGGTTCCTAACACTTTAAATTTGTTTTTATTGCTCTTCTTAATTTTTTTTACATCCTTTTTACATCCTTGAATGGGTACAACACCCACTAATTGTTGACTCCTGAATCATAGCAACCAGGCTTAAAAAGAATCTTCTAAGATTTGGCAGCCCAGAATAGAATATTGACTCAGCAAAGCCATTTAAGCATCAAGACTTGCTGTAGGAAATACATAAGAAATTGTCTAAATTGTTAAATCAACATTGGTTGGGCTTGTTTTGTTGAGGTAGCAAGAGCTCCGCTAGCAGGTCAAGGAAAATTGTCATTGAAGCTACCTTTGCTAAATTCTCATAAAAAGAATGTTCACCACGAAAACAGAGAAGAGATCCGTTTATCCTACATGATAGCCAAGCAACATTCTACAGAGTTTCTATGATATGCAATTCAACAAGCATTTATTAAGCACTTACTATATGCCATGCATGTAGAAAGTACTAGGAATATGAGCATCAAACTGAACACTCTCTGCCCTCAAGGAGGTTACATTCTAGGTTACTTATGTTGATAAGTTGCTTTATAATTGTCCTCAAGTCACTACAGGTGTAGATATCTGTCCAGCCAAACCATAAGCTGTATGAGAGCTTTATTTTGCACATATTTTATATATTTTGTATGTATCATGTGCATATTTTGTACATATATCTTATGTACACAATGCCTCATTTTATAGATGAGGAATTGAGGCCCAGAGAGAAGCGATTTAGCCAAGGTCACACTGCCAATGAGCAGCTGGGTCTGAATTTCAACATAAGTTCTCAAATTTCTTTTCCCTGGAAACATAATGCTCTTTACGTTGTCTCTCTCCTAAACAACCTAGCACAATGAACAACATACAATGTAGGCTTGCTGATTTCTGACTAACTTGTTGACTATGTAGTCATTAAAAACATTTAATCAGAAAGAAATACATTTCAATAAATTAATGAGAATGAAATTCAGATCAACCCTCAAAGCTGGCAAGGCATTAATTATTCAGCTGGAATAGAGGAGACTCAGTAAAAACTGATTAAAATACTAAATGCAGAACTTGTTTGAAGAAGCCAGTTATCAAAATTCTAAATCATTGAATCTTACAGTGTTGGAGCTAGAAAGGACTTTTAGAGACCAGTCCCCTTATTCTGAAGATAGGAAAATGGAGGCCCAGAGGAAAAGCAGTGTTTACCCAAGGTCGCATGGATAATATGTCAAAGAATCCAACCCCCTCCCCACCTGAGCCCCTGGGAAAAAAAATGGGAGTGAAGGCTGTCATTGTATGGTGGTAGAGTTGGAGCTCTACATAGATCATATACTCTCCATAAGGAGTTCATTCAGACAGTCCACTCTGGTTCGTTTTCAGCTATTAAACATCATTAGTATTGTTTTGGTCTCGGCAGCACCTTAGTCACTGTCATGACTTGGTAAATTCATGTAATGACCTGTAGGAGAATTGAGTCTCTGTCACTTCTTCCCTTTGTGGTACCTCATGATCTAAATCTAGAGACTGAGAAGAAAGAAAGATTAAAATATTTCTAATTTCAAAAATTTTGGAATGCTCTAGATGTATAATGATCTGTTTTTCTTCTAACATCCTACTTTTCCTACAGTAAGATAGATACAAGGAAGGAATTAACAGCATTTTTCAGGGAGGGAAATTGAAACCTAGAAAGATTAAGTATCTTTATTGATAGAAAAGTCAATGACAGCTCTAGGATTAAAATTCAAGGTGCCTAAACTCTAGACCAATATTCTTCCATCCCAAGAGACTGCAAGCTTTTAAAAAAGTATCTCATAGGCTTATTATTCATCTGGCAGAATGTCCTAAAAGACCTGCGGAGCTGTAGGCTAGCTCTATCTGCATTTGAAAAGGCCAGGGATGCAGTTAGGTGAGTGGTAGAGACAATGACCTTGCCCTCTGGGTTTAGCTCCTTCTCTGCCTGATTCTATACCCAGTTATCTTGGTGGGAGAAGAGAAAAGGCTTAGTTCAAAGACTGAGGAGCTCAGGGTTGTTGGGATTTGTGCAAATAACAATTGCTAGGTTTATAGCTGAGCCTTCAGAGATGAAAATATGGGAAGTTTATGATGGGGTGATGGGACCTGGACCCTGAACTTTCCCACAGATTTCAGCAGCTCAGATCACTGGCACCTCCATCTGAGGCAACTGGCCTACCCCAGCCCACTTAGATGGCTTAATTAGCTTACTTGATATTCCTTTCACTGTTGCTCTTGGCCCACCCCTGACTACTTGCATATACTTCACACTCTTTAATCCAACCTAGATCTTGTAATTAGGTTACTTGACCTCCTTTCACTATTACACCTGACCCACCCCAGGCTACTTACCACTCCTTTATCCATCTAGATCTTTTCACTGACGCACTGTCATTCTCATCCCCATTAAGTTACTCTGCTTTTCTATTGATGTCACAATACTGCAGATTTACTAGGAATCTTGCCTCCTATTCGTGGTATAATAAACCTCACAACTTTGACTGAAAGAAGACTCGAATGACTCAGTTCTTTCCAGACTAACCCCCAGGTACCTTGACATTTCAGGGTTCTCAGCACCCCAATCAGTCGAAAGAGTGATCATTATAAACTGAGATGAGATCACTGATTAAGGAACCCAAACCTCTCACTAGAAAAAGGAGTCAAAAGAAAAGACTAGGCTTGGTGGGCATTAGCTAGCAGAGATGACTCTGTTCTTGGTTCTTAGGAGCTCTGCCCCAAGGAATGAGAATCTATTGTTAGGGATATGAGAGACCTCAGGAAAAAATAAGACTAGGGAAGCTTTTTGGCCAGTCCTACCTAGGACGAAGATGTTCTGCCTTTTCTAAAAGAGCTGCACAAAGTCCATGGGTTTTAAACTGAAAAAGTGTATGGCAACACCCACTCCTCTGAAGAAATAGTCAAGGATATCAGCTTGACACTATGTATCCATCAGAGACTCTGTGTTCAGCTGCTCAGTGCCTGGCAGAGTAGAATTTGGAAAAGCAACATCTGGCATTGACTATAGCAAAGAAGTGACTGTAAGTCCAGCAGAGGAGCATCTGGTGGAAGTGTCTAGAAGGAGATCATCTAACAGCAAAGATGACATCTGGCTAAGTAAAGTCCAGTGGTGATTGAGACCAGCAGGAAACAGGCCTGGCATGAACAGTGAGATGACATCTTTAGAAGACATTAGTGAGTGACCCAAGATGACGTCAGCAGGCTTGCAGTGAGTCACTAGATGACAAAAGCAGTCCTAAAAGACATCTGAGACCCCGCAGCATGAGCAGTGCAAGTAGCCTCTCCACCTGTGTGCCCTGTATACATATGCTTTACGAAGTGTCTCTTCTCTTACCACTGATGCTGTTTGTATTCATGGGAGAAGACACCCTAGCTCTGAGGAGGAAATGCTGTGCTGCTAGTTTTTAATGCCACTTCAATAAATGCCTTTTCTTTAAACTAATTATGTCTTCTGGTTTATTACTAAAAGTAAACACATGAAGGAGAGATGATGAGTTACGATTTTAGGGGATGTGGGGAAGCCACTTTGCTATTTGGGACGGTATCCCCACATGCTACAGTAAATCAACTCTGGTTACTAAGTTCCTGTCTTTTAAATGTGCAGTATAAGTTCCCAAACAAAGGCTGTTGAAGACATATGATATTAGATACAGGTGGTGGAGAGAGCAGGGAATCAGGAAACTGGGTCTGACTCCTGATTCCCAAATCCACACTAGTTGCGTGACCTTTGTTGTTGTTGTTATGTTGATTAGTCATGTCTGAATCTTTGTGATCCCATTTGAGGTTTTCTTGGCAAAGATATTGGCTTGGTTTGCTATTTCCTTCTCCAGCTAGTCAAGTCATTAAATCTCTGTGAGTCTTAGTTTGTTTATCTGTCAAATGAATATGAAATATTTATGTTACCTATGCCACAGGGTTTTAGTGAAGAAAGAGCTTTATAAACTGTAAGTCACTTTATAAATATGAACGATTTTTTTAAAAACAAATTATTTACCTAAAGCTCAGATCAAAGATACCTTGGGAAGGAGTGGGTTTCCCCTTACCAAAAGTATTGAAGGAGAGACTGGATGACCACTTGTTATGGATGTTGTCAAAAGGATTCCCATTCAGATATTATTAGTTAGATTAATTGGTCTCTGAGGTCCTTCCAATGCTGAAATTCTGAGTGGACACAAGAATAGTATAAGTGAACAAGAGGCAGATTCGCCAACAGCTATTTATTTGGCTGGTTTAAACTGTCACTTTTTGCAGTGGACTACTAATAGAATTTCAAACATTGCTGAAGGGCAAAAATAATTGACAATGTGAGTTTGGCCAAAAAAAAAAAAATACAACAACTGAGGTTTTCCTTTGGGTTTTTTTTTCCTTCCTGATTTCTGTCAAGGGGTTTGAATAATCGAAGGTGGAAAAGGGTTATTCATGTCTATGTGTGATAAGGGAATGAAGAGATTTATTCAGAGCACCAGCTGGAAGACTGTTTTGGTGCTCATAGTCCAGTGAGATTTGGTTCCTAGAATTTTCTGTGCTAGGAGAAAGGTGTAGATTCCAGATGTGTTCTGCACTCAAGCCATTCAAAGGAATGATGGACAGTTGGGCAAAAAAAAAGAGAATCAGTAATTTGAAGAGGGTTTTTTTTTTGTTTGTATTGTCTTTTGTGTAGATAAGGAATTATACCAGGGAAATGCAAACCAAAGACACTTAAAATTTAGTGGGGTGTGATATCAGGTAAACAGTGATCATTGACATTGGGATGAAAACAACCTGAGGTATAAATGTGCTATTTCTGAACTTATTCAAGATCTCTTTTTATGAGCTCTTTGAGGGATGAATGAGGGGTGGGGGAAGGAGATACATTTGGATTATATAACCTACCAGAAAATATAAATTGTTCGTTGCAGCCTAATATTAAATTTAAAAATTATTTGGTCTATTTTTGAAAGACTATTTGCTTAATAACTTAACCCTCTCTCCACATTGTAAAAGGAATGTATAGTACAGCATTAGATATGTCATAAAGATTCCAGCTTAGTAAAAGAAAATGCAATGATAATTTTGTATAGCAGCAGCAATTCTCAAGTATACAAAAAAAATCTTTGTTTTCGTCTGCTTGAGGGTATTCCTAGCCTTAGAACTCCCACCATTGAATTAGCTTGCAACCCATCTATGACTTGGTAGAAAAATATTAGGTAGCTGCTTAAGGCTTTGAAAGGTTAAATAAATTGCCTAGGCTAACAATGAGTCAGTATCAGAGGTTTATTTGAACCCAGACTTTCTTTATTCAGAGTGCTGTACCACTCTGCCTCTTCATAGTGATAAGAGTCATTAGGATCAGTGATAATCATATTGCAGAAAGCTAATTTTGAGACTTTTTTTTCTTACAAATGCCAATGTCCCTTAAAATGGATTGGTACCTTAGCTGAAGTGACACATTAAGTCTGTATAGGACTTCCATTAAAAAAAAATCCAGGACTCATTCATTCCTTCATTCATTCAAAAAATATAGAACACCTACTATGTGTATACTGGGGATATAAGGAAGCATAATGCAAGGTCAAGGAATGCAAAGTAAGACAAAAATTGCACATACAGAAATCAATATAGGAAGATTAATGAGACTGCCCAGTTTTCTCTGCCATTTATATGATTTCTTGCCACAGTCCACCAGAAAGACCCTAAATCCTTTAAAAGACATCTCACCCAGACAGTATGCCACCTGTAGGTAATGGCCAACAGAGATCCTGGTGAGCTAAACTTCAATACATAAATATAATTTTTCTTGAGAGATCTAGTGGGATCTATCAAACACATGAACTATGATGGACAATCAAGGGAAATTCCTAGCTCAGCATTCACATACAAATATGTCCAAATGATGTCACAGAATCTCAGAGTAGCAACTTAACCCATAACTACCTGAACAAGAATCCCTAGCAGTGGTTCTCTAGCCTTTGTTTGATGACCTCCAACAAAGGGGAAGCTATCACCTCCTGAGGCAGCTCATTAGCACTTTTAGACAACTAACTGCTGGAAAGTTCTCCTTCTGCTACATCTAAATTTGCCTTTTGTCCATCTACCCATTGCTCATAATTCTGCCCTCTGGGATTAAGCAGAACAAACCTAATCTATCTTCCTCTTAGCAGGTTATTAAACACATGAAGACAGCTCCAATCCCTGCTCTCTGTAGTCAATTATCATTGTCTCATCCACCTCAAGCAACAATCATTCTTTTTTTGATCCTCCTCTTTTCCCCTCAAATATAGTGACCACAAAAAAACCACTTTTGTTGGCCTTGACAGATGTGGTTTATTCTAAGATTTAGCTCTCCTGACAATATTCTTTAAATGTCAAGCCATACTTTTGTATTTATCCAGTTACCTGCCTTTGCTTCCAACTTCAATACCTATCTAAAAAACGTAAGTTGACTGGACAGTTACTTATGTATACCTATCAGTCTCTTTAGAAAACTCCCATTTTCCCTCCTCATTAGAATCACTTTTCTTTATTTCTTTAAAATTTTGTCTTGAGATGTCTCATCCCTATTGTGCCTGTCTCCTCTTTAAAATTTTAGTCCAGAGGATCCTGCTCATCCTTTCTCTGAACCTTTTGAAATTTACTCTACCAAAAAGCTAGATTATGTGTTATAGTTCTTCTCTTCTATTATAAATTCTATGAGGACATGGTCATTTCTCATCAAAGTTTCCTTCATTTTTACCCCAGCAACCAGTTCCTTTTGTTGGTGAAAACCAGATCTGGAATAGATCCTTGTTGGCTTGAAAGGCTTTGACTCTTGCTTTGCTGAATCTAGATAAACTCTAAGTAAAGGAGTCTGGATGTTCTTAATAAAACTAGCATGATACATTCTTAATATAGCTGTCTCTTTTGGATCAGTGCTTTCTTTCCTAGATGTTCACTAACAATTCCTTTAATAACAGGTTTTTAAAAAAGTTTTCCAGGAACCAAAGTCAAACTCAGTGGCCTATAGTTGTTGCAGACTCAGTTTTCTTCCTTTTTTTTTAAACCTGGGACATTTACCTTTCTTCATTTCTATGATATCTCTCCCATTCTCTGCAATTTTAAAAAAAATATTGTTGATAGGGGCTCAGCAGTCATATCTGCCAATTCTTTTGTTACCCTGGGATATAGTTTATCTGTGTCAGGTAACTTGAATGCACCAAGGGAAATGACCCACTTTATTACTTTACCCTTACTTGTCCTGAGTATCAACTTTTTATTCTGTACAATAAAATTAGAATACTTAACAATAATCCTGAAAACATGACACAGTTATTTCTGAAAGGAGGATGGCAGTGAATAGCTAGCTCTCCTTGGCCTTGTTGGGTCTATCTTGACACAAGAACATGTAGAATTCTTGACTCTTAGAAAGAAAGAGACAGACAAAGAGAGACATAGAGAGAGTCACACCAAGAGAAATATAAGTGTATATATATATATATACACATATATATATATACGTGTATATATATAATACATATACACACACACAGATGCACAGAGAGAGAGAGAGAATAAGTCAATGAGTCAATTCGTAGCGTGTGTATGTACTCTCCAGAAGATCAGTATGCTATCTACTGATGCTCATGATGGAAGCCTCCTCTGCAGTCCTCTTGAGTCCTGACTCAATGGAGACCCATGAGTTTGAATCAAGAAAGGCTGGCTCTATTCGTGAACATAAAGTGACCCACTCAATCTGGTCAGCCTGAGACTTTGGGGATCACTCTTCCATAAGACTCATTTTTTCTGGATGAAGTTGGTGTGGAAGTGTAGAAGGATGAGGTATCAAATGCCTTTCTCTTCAGCTAGAAGGTTAATTGGTTGTCATCTGTTAATTATACCATATTTCTAAGGATGGTTGAGCAGACAGGCTCCTAACAAGAGTTAACGAAAAATAAAAAATGCCAGTATTACTAAAATTGTCGCAGTTCAGGCAATGATTATATGACAAATGAGTGATACAGAGAATTAAGTGTTATGAATCCATAACAAGGAGAAAAAGTGTGGCTCAGCTTGGTCAAGGAAGGCTTTGAGGAGGTGAACACTGGTCTAGTTCTTACTAGCTACTGATTAATTCAACAGATATTTGTTCAATGCTCACTTGAGGTACGGCACTGTGCTCTAACTGCAGGAGATACATACAGAATAAAACTTCGTCTCTTCCATCATGGAGGATGATGTTTCTTCCATCCTAGAGGAGATAAAGTATAGGCAATAACAAATAGAATTTACACAGAACTCTAAGGTTTGCAAAGCATGTTTCATATATTGTTTCATTATATCCTCAGTATATTCTTTAAGGTAGATACTATTATTATCTACATTTTACAGATTAGGACACTGAGGCTGCAAGGTTGAGTAATTTGCCCTGGGTAACACAGTTAGTGTCTCAGGAAGGATTTGGACTCAGCTTTTTCTAATTCCAAGTCCACAATAGAGCTATATGAAAGTATAATGAGAGGTACAAAGTGTTGCGGGAGCTCAGAGGAAGGAGAGAGCCCATTGAACTGGGAGCATCCTGGAAGGCTTCATGAAGGGGACTGTGTTTGTGTTGTCTTAAAGAGTGGGGCTGGAATTGAGTCGGTAAAGCTGGAAGAAGGCTGTTCCAGGCAAAACGGATAGCATGAACAAAGCATAGAGGAAGGAACATGAGGTACACATTGGCAAAACAGCAAGCAGCCTAGTAGAACAGTCCATGTAACCCAGTGGGTGTCTCAAGTATTGATTTTAACCTCAGAAATGGAAAATTATTGTTAAACTTCTCAGTATATTTGCCAGAGCCAACAGTTCAGCCAAGTTTTCAATTATAGTGGTATCTGGCTTTCCAGAATGGATGTGTTCTGAGTGTTTTGTATAAATCAGATTGGGGCAAAATAATTACATTGCGTTAGTAATAATAGTAACAACAGACATGTAGCAACTTAAAGCTTGCAAAATGTATGGCTATTAAAAGTATTGTCATCTCCAATTACTATAGGAAAAAACTGAGGCTGGTTGTCATACAGCTAGAAAGTATTAGAAGGAAGATTTAAATTGCACTAAGTTATTGGATATTTGAAGAAACCCTGATATGAAGAGACAGCAAGATATAGTGCATAGATTGTAGGATTTTAGTCAGAAATCCTACTTTCAGTTTCCAGCTTTGATAGTTACTATTTATATGGTTTTGGCTAGGTCAAATCATTTCCTGGTGCCTCAGTTTCCTAATCTGTAAAATGAAAGGTTTAGATTAGATGACCTCTGAATTCCCTTCTAACCTTTGATCCTATGATAATCCCCATGAATCTTTTCATAATGAGAATAAATTACTCCCTAATTTACTTAAGTTGTATCTTGTGGGTTTTGAAAGCCAGGTTTTCTTAATGTAGAACACACTTTTCATGTGACAGGAGTCATCTCTCCAAGTGCTGCTCCCTACAGCGAAGGCTTAATTACTATTACTATTATTATTAATTATACATAGGACTATTTACAATATGCCAAAGACATGTTTCCTGTTGTAAAACATCTAATTTATTCACATGCATCAGAATCACACACAAAGAAAGGGTTAAGTTAAATGACCTTTAAAATTCTGCAACTCAATTCCACTCCCAAAGTAAGTCTAGAAGACTTCAATGTTCCTTACAAACAAACTTTCTACTCACAGAAAGTTTAACTTAATTTAATTAATAACAATAGCTAGCATTTACATAGGACGTTAAGGTTTGTAAAACATTTTATGAATATAATCTCATTTGATTCTCACAAAAACCCTGGGGGATTGGTGCCACTGTTACCCCCATTTGAGAGATGAGGAAGCTGAGGCACTCAGAGGTTAAGTGACTTGCCCAAGATCATGCAGCTAGATAGAGAAGTCAAGTCTCCCTGACTCTAAGTCTAGCACTTTATCCACTGCACCACCTAGCTGCCTACATTTATTAAGAGCAAACTATTAAGTGCCTACTGGGTGCTTATGCACTACACTAGGTACTGGAATAAAAATACACAAATGAAACATTCCTTAACCTCAAGGAGTCTACTGGGGAAGGGAGTGAAGTATGATGTGTGCCCAGGTAAATAATCTGAAGAGGGAGAGGGCACAAACTATTGAACAGATCAGAGAAGGCTTCAAGAAAGAGGCAGCACCTGAACTAAGCCTTGGAGAAAGGTAAGAATCCCCACAGACCAGAAGTTAACTTATTCCCAGGAGATGGCAGATAGAATGGCAAGTCTGTATTACAATGAGAGCCACTTTTATACAACAATGTGCTCAGCTTGGCTGAAATGTAGAGCTTCGTGAAAGAAGAGTGATGTAAACTAAAGCTGGAAAGGTAGGTTAGGCTCAGATTGTGGAAGCCCTTAAATGCCAAACTGAGGAGTGTGTATCCTGTTCTGGAAGAAAGAGGGAACCACTGGAATATTTTTGAGGAAGGCGTTGACACGGTCCTGGTCATAGTTATTTTGGCAGCCATGTAGAGAATGGATTGAAAAGGGAAGAACCTGGAAAGAGGGAGACCAATTTGGAAGCTATTAAACTAGTCCAGATGAGAAGAGATGAGTAGGTACGTAAGTGAAAAGAATAGGAGACATAAGTGATGTTAAGGAGGCAGAATTGGTAGGAATTGGTAACTGACTGGACATGGGGATGAAGAAAAAGAAAGAGTCTAGGATAGTTCTCTTAAGACTTTAAACCTATGTGACTGAAAGAATGGTGGTATTCTTCACCAAAGTAGAGAAATTGAAGGAGAGATGGGTTTAGAAGGGAAGATGATGAGTTCTATTTCTATATGCTGGGTCTGAGATGCTGTTGGGATAGCTAGGGAAAGATGCTCCACAAGTAATAAATGATGGAGGACTAGATATCTGGTAAGAGATTAGTGATGGAGATAAAAGATCACAGGACAACAGATCTAGAGCTAGAAAAGACTCCAAAGACTCTCTAGTCCAATCCCTTCACTTTAGAGATGAGAAAGCTGAGACCCAGGGAACTTAAGTGCCTGGCCTAAGTCATGCATTTAGTGACCTTCAGAGGCAGGATTTGAACCCAGTGTTCATCCCACTGTGATATGGAAGTCATCTGAGTAGAGACGACAATTGAACCTTGAAGGGTTGATGAGCTCATCAAGGAAAGAAAGAAATTGTATATATAAAATACTACATAATATATATATAATATATTATATGTATAATAATATATAATATATACAGAGAAAGAGAGAGAGAGAGAGAGAGAGAGAGAGAGAGAGAGAGAGAGAGATAGGAGAGCCTAGGATACAGCCTTAGGGCATACTAACACTTAGGTTAAAGAAGATGGATGATGAACCTGTGATGAGACTGAGAAAAGTAATCGCAAGGTCTCAGTAAGAATAAAAAATAGGCTTAAGAAAAGTGAAGGAAAGGAGAGATGGAAAGACTGGCAGTTATTATAATAAAAGGAAACTCTGGAGTTGAGGATCATATAGGAGGTATGGTTTGGAATGATGGCGAAGTCTAAAGCATGATCACTCCTGTGGATGGTTTAGAGAGAGTGGAGTTATAGGGCGCAGGAAGTAAGTTCATTGAACTGAGAATCCAGAATTTTTGAGGGAATATCAATGTGAATACTGAATCCTTTAAATATGAGAATAGGGAGGATGGAGAGGAAGATTGTAAGCCAGATACTTAAATCCTCGAGAAAGGAAGGAGAATGACCTCAGAGCCAGAAGATGGCTACAAAGAGGATGTGGACAGAATGCTATATAGACAGATGCTGGCAGAACTTCAGAGTAAGAGAGATTATGAAGTGAAGGTAACAGAAAGAAGCGACAAGTTGTAAAGAGTGTTCCCAATTCCACTTTCTTGTTTAGTGTGTCCAGGGACGTTAGAAGAGGAACACATAGTACAAAAGAGGGTGTCCAGGGATGAGATGTCATCTGGGGAAAGCCAGGTTTCAATTAAGTGCAAGAAGAGAGAGAGCAAGACAGATAGATAGATCTAATCACTGGGGATACCAATATAAGCAAACCTCTAATCTCAAGGAGCTTACATTCTAAAGGAGGAAGACAACATATAAAGGCAACCTGGAAGGAGTTTTGTTTGGACCCAGAGGACAGAAACAGAAGGAATGAAGAACTTCCTCACTGTTAGAGCTGTCCCAAAGTAGAATGGATTGTTTTGTGTGGTGATGAGTTCCCTCTTCTTGGAGATCTTCATGTTGAGGCTAGATAAACACTTGTTGGAGATGTAATAATGAGGATTCCTTTTGCATATTGGTTGTACTATATCACCACTAAAGTCTATTCCAACTATCTTATTCTGGGCTTCTTGGAGAATGGATTTCATTGAAGGAGGCTAACCCCAATATGAATTGGTTGATTCAGTCTCTTGGGAGGACAAGCTCTCATGGGATGAGTCACTTGCTTTCTGCTACCCTATAAAAGGGAGCAGACATACCTGTCTACCCCCCACCTATCTCCCCTGCCTTTTTTCCCCCTTTTTCTTTTTTCTATCTTTCTTTTGGAGAGATCTTGAGAGTACAGTTTGTAATAGCTTCATATGGTAAGGCAGACATGCTTACCCAGATGGCTAAAGAAGGAGATTCCTGGAAAATGTCCTTCCACAACTTCTGGTTTGGGAAGGGGTGGGGGGCAGTACAGATTTCCTGGGAAACACTGGCCTCAAGGGCTGAGGGAAGTCCCAGGTAGAGGAGGGTACTGTGACATAATAGAGAAAAGTTAGGAATAGATCCCAGAAAAGAATTAAGGAGTGAACCTTACTGCCCCTGGCACTTTCTGTAAAATGGAATATCATACAGATAAAACTGCCTTAGAGCAGTTTTAAGCTTTAATAGTTTATCTATATATTTATATGTATTTATATACATATCATATATACATATATACAAATCTATATATAGGCACATATGTATGTATATGTATATATATTTTAAATTTGATAGTATTTTATTTTTTTCAATTACATGTGAAGATAGTTTTCAACATTCATTTTTGTAAAATTTTGAGGTCCAAATTTTTCCTCCTCCCTTCCCAAGACAGCAAGCAATCTGATATAGGCCATGCATGTATAATCATGCCAAACATATTTCTACATTAATCAGCACACACACATATCTATCTATCTATCCATCTATTATTTTTAATTTATGAAATAAAACAAGCATTTCCATACCATAGTAGAAAAGTAGATGATGTCACATAAGACTGCAAATCTATTATGTACAACTTGCTAGTCCTTTTAAACACATAATTAAGTTATCATGTAAATTTCTTTTTTTTCCTTTTTTTCTTCCCTCCCTCCCCAGATGCCTATCATTAGACATACATATATATATATCCATACAATCATTCTATACATACTTCTATTTATCAGTTCTTTTTCTGGATGCAGATAGCATCTTCCTTCATATGTCCTTTGTAGTTAATTTGGGAATTTATCATAGTCAAAATGACTTAGTCACTTAAAGTTGTTCTTAAAACAATATTGCTGTAACTGTATACAGTGTTCTCCTGGTCCACTCATTTTGCACTTCATTATTTTGTGCAAGTCTATCCATGTTTTTCTAAAACCAAAGTGCTCATCATTTCTTATTGCACAGTTGTACCCCATCACAATCACATACCACAGCTTGTTCAGCCATTCCTCAACTGATGAGCAACCCTGAAATTTCCAGTTCTTTGCCACCACAAAGAGAACTGCTATATTTTAAAACATATAGGTTCTTTTCCTTCTTCCCTAATTGCCTTTGGAAACAGACTTAGTAGTGGTGTTGTTGGGTCAAAGAGTATAGGCAGTTTAATAACCCTTTGGACATAATTTCAGATTGCTCTCCAAAATGGTTGGATCATTTCACAGTTCCAACAGTGAATTAGTGTCCCAATTTTTCCACACAAATGCATTAGATAAAGAAAAGTCTAACATTCAATCAGTGCTTTTAGCACTGAGTGTTCTACTCACAAAACAGCTTTCTTTTTTGATTGGCTATTCAAAATATAGTTTCAGATCTACACAGGCTCTTGTTGGAGACCCCACCATTAACCTGTCTTGAATAGGATGTTCTGTTAAGCTTTTTTCTGTGAATGGAGATGGGTTTGTCCTTGAGCCTGTATGCACACTTTTATCTGGACAACCTTATGATGGATGAAATGCCCCACATCAGGAAACTATCAAGGTAGGATTAGTGATGCAGGCTTTGACCATTACTCAGGATCTATGCAATGGTACAGATCTATCCATAACTTTTGATCCACTAAGTTTAATCTATCAAGTAATGTACTCCCATCAGCTGAGCCACATCACAGAGACTAGCAAATAAATACCTCATGACTTTTAGTGTCTGGAGACATTTTGTTAATTGATTAACCCTGAGAGAAGTAGCTTGCTGTGGTGGAAGGAGTGCTAGACTTGGAATCAGGAAGAATCAAAATTCACATCTCACTGATGATACCAATTAGCTGTCTTAGCCTGGGCCTGAGCACGCTTGATCTCTGTAAGTCTCAGTGTCCTCATGGAAAATGGGGATAAATATCCATTGAATGTCTTCATACCATTCTTCTACCTGGAATACTCTCCCACCTCCTTTTTGTCATGGCTTTTTCTATCTCTGTGAGTGCTACTAATAAAAACAATGATAGAATGTCACAAAAAGATGGCACTATTTGGTTATAGTGCATTGTACACAGAATATCTCATTTAATGCAATTCTTGCCTATTCTTCAAGCATGTACCTGAGGCTTCTTGTGAGGAGTAAAGGATAAAGGATACAAGAAAGTGCTTTGTGATCCTTAAAGCTCTATTAAACGTCAGTTATTATTATTTTGTGGGAGTCATGGGCACATGGGGAAAAAATTAAATTTTTAGAAAGACCTGAAAACAGATAGGTATGAGGAGAACCAGGACAGAGGCTACCATGTGTCAGGTACTGTGCTAAGAACAGAAACAACAATTACAGGAGTCAAGTGCTATTATCCCCATTTCCCAGTTGGAGAAACTGAGGCACACAGCGATTAAGTGACTTGCCCAGGGTCACACAGCTTGTAAGCATTAGAAGCCAAGTTTGAATTTGCCTTCTGACTACTCACTAGCTTCCTGGGTGTTATGGAAACCTAGATAGCAAAGAATTTCAAGGGCAGGAAGGTGGTCCCACTTCTTCCATGACGCTTTCCCTAACTGCACCAGTCCACAGTGATCTGTCCCTTTCCTGAACTTCAATAGGACTTACTGCCTTAACTTTGGAACTTTAAGAATACAAAGAAATATATGACTAATGGTTATATTCATTTCACAGCCTCTGGATCCCCCTCCCCCACATTCTCACTCCCGCCCAGACTCTACTAGTCACCTTAGGGTGGAGGCTACTAAAGCTAACAGTGAATCACCAAATAAAATCCTTCTGGTAAGATGTGGGACTACTGGGGCTTACCATTTACCATGCATCTTGCCATAGAACCCGAACCCCTCCCAGCCATCCTGCAGCGGAATGTTGTATGTATGTTGTGTCTACCTGTTAGAATATGAGCTCCTTTAGAGCAGGGACTGTGTTGTTTTTTTTTATTTGTATCTCTAACATTTAGCACAATGCTTGGCATAGTGCTTAACAAATGGTTTTTCATTCATTCACATCTAGTCTGGTAGGATGCAGTTTTGTTTTTTAAATGTCCCTTCCCTTTCCACTTAAAAGCTCTCTTGATCTGATTTAAAACACTCTAGGAAAATGTAGTTTTACCAGTCTTTATTAGGTGCCCGCCTGTTGTCTTCCTTCCAGTTTCATTCTTATAAATGCCCTTGGGATTGCTTTACTTAATTGGGTCTCTTGCCAAGCTTTCCATAAGCTTACTTTTCCCTCCACTGCTTCTCACTATTTTATGTGTCTCTTAATCTTCCGACATCCTCATTTGTAAGATTTTACAAACGAGTTTATATTCTAAATTGGTGTTGCCCTTGGCTGCCATATCTCTCTGCTTGGCAAGAAGATCAAGTGTTTGCTGTCTGCCAGTAATTTTTAGGCTTTTTTTGGTCTCCTCGTTAAGGCGATTGATTTATATCAATTAAACTTCCTTCGGAAGTAGTACTAGTCTTGGTCGATGTCTGTTTTTAAAATCCATTTCCCATCTTTTTGGCAGCAACATCTTGTTTAAGCAGGTCAGCCTGGGGTCACCTCAACAGTTCACAATATCTTCTACTCATTTTTATTCTTTCTTCTAATTTGATATTGACTTTTCCCTTTGTTCTGATAAATTTGTGGTCTGACTCAATAAGGACATTTGATTTGGAAATGATCAGTAACTGATCAATTCTTGTCTGTTAACATGTAGTCAGTTTCATTTTTTTTGTGATTGGGAGTGGTGGTATTTGCAATACCTGTGCCTCCCAAGGCTCTTCTTGAAAAGTACACTTGATATATTACTGTGAGGCTTCAGTACAGTCCATAAGCTTTTGGCTCCTCCTGTTTCTTACTCCCCAACAATGCTTTCCAACATGCTATTCACAATCCTACTCTATGCTCACCATTACATTGAATGGATAATCAATAGAGCTGGCCCATAAGCACATGCATGATGAACAGATGATGAACTGAGCCCATAACTAAAAAGCCATGAGGAAGATGGCTGGGGAGCCTTTGGGACACTGAACAGTACTTTTAAGGGTCTCAAACTTCTCATTGGAACAAAGGTTTATCTTCTTATTTTTTATTTATTTTTCATTTTCAACATTCACTTTTATAAGATTTTGATTTCTAAATTTTCCCCTCTTCCTTCCCCAAGATGGCATGCAAGCTGACACAGGCTATGCGCACGCACACACACACACACACACAATCATATTAAACATATTTCCACATTTGTCATGTTGTGAAAGAAGAATCAGGACAAAGGGAAAAACCATTAGAAAGAAAAAGCAAAAAAAAAAAAAGAGAGAGTGTGTATAGTATGATATAGAGAATATAGAGAGAATAACATGCTTTGGTCTGCATTCAGATTCCAGAATTCTTTCTTTGAATGTGGATAGCATTTTTTATCATGAGTCTTTTGGAATTGTCTTAGATCATTGCATTGCTGAGAAGAGTCGGTTATGGTACAATGTTACTGTTAGTGTGTACAATGTTTTCCTGGTTCTGCTTACTTCACTCAGCATCAGTTCATGTAATTCTTTCCAGGCTTTTCTCAAATCTGCCTGCTCATTATTTCTTATGGAACAATAGCATTCCATCATATTCATATACCACAATTTGTTCAGCCATTCCCCAACTGATGGGCATCCCCTCAATTTCCAATTCATTGCCACTGCAAAAAGAGCTGCTATAAATATTTTTGTACATGTGGGTAAAGGTATATCTTCTTAACAATACTCTAATGGGATATTAGAATTGTATAGTCTGTAAAAAAATAAAATCAAATGTCACCCAAAGGGATACAGAAGAGGTGCATGTCAGGTCTCAGTAGACTACAACATGTTACCAATGATGAGTTATCCTAGGAAAGCAATGAAAAACATGTTGTCAGATCAACATATAACTGGAAAAGAAAATGGACACTATCTAGTGAGAGCAAATGATTGCTGACATATAATAATGATAACAGCATTTCTGTGCTACTTTAAGGTTCACAAAGTACTCTACCTACATTATCTCATTTGATCTTTACAGCGATCCCTCTGGCCAGTACTGTTATTCCCATCTTACAGACAATGAAAATGAGTCTGAGGGAAGTTAAGTAACTTAATACAGCTGGGAAGTATCAGAGGCAGGATGTGAACTCAGTTTGTCTTGATAGCAAGTGTAATACTCTGTCCATTGTACTCCCTAGCTGCCAAGAGGCAGCCCATATGTTCCACTTGTTCCCATTCAATGACAAGGAAACTAGAGGAAGACCCCAAGGATATTGTCTGGACCTTACGTGGAATATTTGGGGGGGTGGGTAGAATATAGGCAGACAAATTGTATAGGATAAGAAAGGGGGAATAAGTTGTGATTAATTTTCCCTATCCATGAGATCACCAATCCTTTGAAGGCATCCTAAGGCTTGTTAGGGGCACTCGATCTCTGGCAAAGAATCCAACCCTAGCCCTAACTCTAACCCTAATTCCTATACAGGGAAGAAAGCAGGCTCCTTGTCATTAATGTTGGGTGACCAAATAGCTTCCTCAGCCACTTCCAAAAGAGAATCACCAGCTACCACTGCAAATATCTTTTTTTCTGACTCTTGGAGGATGACTTGTCTTCTCTTGGCCCTGGATTCACATCACTGTTTCCTTCTTTGTATCTCTAGTGCCTAGAACACAGTAGGTGCTTAATAAAGGCATGTGAATTGATGGATAATCATTTCTTGAAATGCAAGCATCTGCTTCCTCTTCAGGAAGTTTATCTCTCCTTTCTTTGGGAAAGGAGATATCTGTCACTTTATGCTAATCTTCTTTCCTTTCACTTGAGTCACATTCATCTGCCCTTTTAGCCTCCTGGTGTAAGTCAAGATTCTTTTCAATTTCTTCAGATCATTTCTCTTTGTTTTTAATCTTAAAGTCTATCTTCTTTTTTTTTCTCTCCAGGAATATTTTAATCTGCCCAATAACCTGGTGAGTGGAAAGAATCTTCCTTTAGTCCTTTATCTTCTCTTCTAGGAGAGGGGGAGCCTGTCTTTTGAACACAGCTGTTCCTCAGGCATGGCAGAAAGACAAATATTGTCCACTCAGCACAAAATTCTGCTTTTCCTCTGTTCTCAGTGGATGCAAGGTCTTCAGTCTTCTGTTATTCTTGTTAGCAGCTCTTATGGCCGGTTCCTCAGGACAATAGTCATTCTCGCTGCTGTCAAGACAGCATCTTCATCAACTGATAAATAGACCATTGTAATCATTTCCTAATGGACCCAGTGCATCCAATTTACCACTAAAGAATTTCAGTGGAAAATGTCTTAAATTATTTTTAATGCTAAGAAGTAATAGATGTTCAAAAATAATTCGAAATTATTTAATTAGAAATGGCCTTCCTGAAGTTTTGTTTAAAATGGAAGATGCCACCTCTGCGAAAAGTCCGAAGACGCGAAAAGTCCGAAGGTGTGGTTTTTTTTAAGAATGCCAAGTCAATGAGTTTGAACCACTTATGGCAATAGATAGCTTAAGGCAGATCATATTTTCAAATACATTTTATTCAGAATTTAATATAGCAAATGCTTTGCCAACTTCAGAGTAAAAGCTAAAGAAATGCCTGTTGTTATTGTTATCATCACAGCTCTCTGCTTATTGTAGACAACAGATATTGATTCTTGATGTTGGCAATAGGTCAATGATGTTGTAGTTGTTGACCCTAACCCTAATCTCTCCTTCTACTTCAAACCTTTTGATCTCGTTCTCTAATTTGTTCTTCTGTCTGACCCCCTGGTTCAGTTGCTTCTGTGGACTCTGGCTTTGACCTCAGAGAACCTTACCAGCTGCTCCCTTGGCTCTTGGCTTGGCCTACAACCTTTCTGCCCAAGGCCTTCTCTTTCCCACTGGGCCTGTTAATCACCCACTAATCCATGTAGACAGGCCCAGGCCCAGGATCTGATTCTCACTAGGCCCAGCTCAGATTTCTTGGAGGCCCCCTAGGGATTTGGGCCAGGGCCTATTTCCATGGCCATAGTCAAGAGTCATGTTCTCAGTGGGCATTCAATAATAAACTGGCAACAAAAGTGCCAACCTGCAGCAACCTTTCTATATGACAAAGGTGACAATTGGAAGACCTGTGAACAGCTTATTAGTTGCCTGATTATCCAACCTTTATTAAATGACCAATTTGTGTAAGGAGACCAAGAAAAAAGCCAGTTTAGCACTACATGAACCCTAACTGGATAGACAGGCTCAGACAGGAAGATGATTTTTTTCTGAGATGAGTAAATACAACCTGGTTTGATGATACATCATGAAATAGCAAGACTCACTTGTATTCCAGAAAATAAACTAATTGACATTATAGTTACCTGGTTCCGTGTTACATTTAGTTCCTCAAACTAGGTAAAGCAAGTTCTATTTTCATACTTTTGAAAGTCTGCTCAGAAGTCATGATGAGGAATCATTCCCGGAGTCTAGCCCTCAAGCAGTTTCTGTCAGCCTTGAAAATATAGCCCCCCACCCTTCTCACCCCACACACATAAACACACACCCCTACTCATTTGTCATGCCTCTCATTTTTCTGGTTACCTATTTAGTCTTTAGGGGTACATGAGCTGGGGTAGGGTTAATTGTTGCTCTGGTTTCTATCACTGGTACTTTATCTTTATTTGCATTTTTTTTCCTATTTTCCCTATTAACTTGTGATTTTCTGTGAGACAGTCTTCTACTATGCATCATTTATAAACACCTTGCTATTCCAGGCACTGCACAGTACTATGCACATGTAGGACATTAAGTAAAGGCCATAAACAGGGTGGAAAGTATGAGTTAGAAAAATGCAAAGGCAAAATTGAATCCTGACTTCTAGAGAATTAAATCTTCTATGTGAGTGGTAGTCATTCATTAGTTCATTTATTCATTCAATGAATATCCTTTGTGTTCCCACTATGGACAAACTGGTGTTTAACCCCTCTGGGTCTCGGTTTCCTGGAGATCCAAAAAGCCACGGCAATCCCTGTCCTAAAGTAAGTTATGCTCTGATAGGGGAAGAGATAACAAATATGGAGAATAGTGGCCAAGAAGGGGTGTTTTGATGTGGGAAGTCACAGGGAAGATGTGTGGAGTCAAAGAGCGATTGGTATGTCCTTTCTAGGAATGGGTAGAGTTGATTTGTTTACTGTTCCTTGAGCAAAAGGAAAGTGGGGTGGTGTGTGCTCAGTAGCTTGATGGGAAGATGGTTGGAATGCAGCTTGGTGGGTCTGAAGGTGCTCAGAAATGGTGGACTCTTACCAATTAAGAGGTCATGGACCCATGACAGGAGCTGGAGAATAGTTGAAGGCAGAGGGTGGAATAAAAAAGCATGGCAGGAAGATCATAGAACCAGAAATTTACAGCTGAATGGCATCTCTGAGGTTACTGAGTCCTTGTTTTACAGGTAAGGAAACCAAGGAATAGATGGATTAAGTGACTAGGCCATGGTCATTCAGCTAATAAGTGTTTAAGGTAGAAGAGTTTGGACCCAGTGTGTGTCCAGTACTTCCAAGTCCAGGCCAAATGAGGCCCAGAAAGGGCAAGAGACTTTCCCAAGATCACACACACACACACACACACACACACACACACACACACACATGCATGCACACACATGCTCACACACACACACACACACACACAAACACACTCTCTCTCTCTCTCTCTCTCTCTCTCTCTCTCTCTCTCTCTCTCTCTAGCAGAGGAGTTAGAATTTAAGTTCAGGGCTTCTAACTTCAGTGCTCTTTCCACTATAGGTTGGAATGAATACTCACTAATAATGGTCTGGCTGCTTTTGAAACAATTTTGGCCAATCAACAATTTATCAATAAACATTTATAAACTACCTACTATATGCTAGGCACTGTGCAAATTCCTTATCCTAATATACGGATTAAAAGAAGAATTTTTAAAAAGAGTGTAGAGGTCAGGATGGTATAGTAGAATTCCTCTGTGGGTGGACAGGAGCAGGGATGGGCAGGGGGTGGCATCATACATTAAAAAAGGTCTCCTTTATATAAAAAGATATAAAAGGAATTTGAAAGTGATATGTGTTGTGGCATATTTTGAATTGGAGCTTCTGTACCTTTCTTAAAATATGAGCTTCTTGAGGGAAGGGACTATTACTTTTTGTCTTTGTATCACCAGTTCTTGCATTGGTTCCGGGCACATAGTAGGTGCTTAATATTTGTTCATTTGAATTGAATCATCCACTACATGCTAAGGGCACTCACTTTGATAAATGTCCTTTTTGTTTTAATAGCACTATAAATTCAAATTGCTGGCTGCCATCCTTTGGTTTTAAACAATAGATCCGAGCAATTTTCTTTTATTATCATCCTTTATTACTGTTATCTTGGAAAGAGTGCTGGTCTCAGAGTAAAAAAAAATCCTACAGTTCAAGTCCTTTTTCGGTACTTATTAACTGTGTGACTTCAGGCAAGTCACTTAACCTCTTTTAGACTCAGTTTCCTTATTTGTAAAGTAAGGTTAACACCTTTTAGGGATATTGTGAGGATCAAATGAAATAATAAATACAGATTGTTCTGCAAAACTTTAAGTGCTATATAAACATGAGCTATTATCATTGCTACCATTATCATTTACATTAGCTGAATTATTTCCTGTATGTTTTTGGTTCTTCTTGGTCTGTTTATTGACAATGATACATAACCTCATACAGATGTTTTGCTTGGATTCCAAATAATAGAATAATAGAAAAATTGAATAAATAATAATCTGAAATATAACAGAAATCTGAGCAAAGGTTTCCCATAGCTTCTCAAATTAAACCTGTATACTCTCAGGACTCATTATCTTCTTTCTTCTTGTTTCTCCTCTAAGCTACTCTATTTCTGCCGAAGGTAACACCATGCTTCCAGTCATCCAGGTCATCTTTTAATTTTCCCTCTCCTTCACCCCTCGATGTAGTCAGTTTCTCTCTGTCTCTCTGTCTCTGTCTCTCTCTCTCTCTCTCTCTCTCTCTCTCTCATCAATTGGGGTTAATTGACTTGCCCAGGGTCATAAGCTAGTAAATGTCTAAGGTCAGATTTGAACTCATATCCTCCTGACTCCAGGACTGCTACTCTATTCACTGGGCCACCTAGGTGCTCCCATTCTAAAACATGTCTTGAATGAGTTCAAATCCTTCTGACTTCTTGCCTGGACTATGTTAGTCCTTCATTCTCAAAGAGGACCATGACATCAGGAAGGAGATGTCATGACTTGCAAGTGCCTGGACTAGCCTTCTAACTGGTCAACCTGTTTTCAGCCTCTCCTTCTTCTAATCCATGCTTCATATAATGCCAAATCAATATTCCTAATGCATAAGTCTCACCATATCAATCCCTTACTCAAGAATCTTCCTGGCTCCCTATTGTCTCTAGGATAAAATACCACCTCCCGTTTGAAGGCCTCCATCACAATCTGGCCTGTATGTCCAGATTTATTTTGCACTCCTCCCCTTCACATTCTACATCCCAGCCATACTGATCTTTGAGCTACTCCCTAAACTCAACAATCCATTCCCATTGCTCTGCCTTTATATAGTCTCTCCATGCTCAGAACACATTGTTTCCTCACCTCAGACTGTTAGAATCCCAAGTGTCTTCCAGGTTCAGCTCAGGTGGCACCTACCCTAAGAAGTCTTTCATAATCCCCAGGGTTCCATTTTCATCAAACCAGGTTGTATTTACTCATCTGTGTGCATATGATATACTCCCAGTAGAAAGCAAGATCTTTAAAGGAAGGAGCTATTTTTTTTCTCTTCATATCCACAGAACTTAACACAATGAATTACACATTGTAGATTTTTATTATATATTTCTTGAATTGAATTGAGTTGAGGCATCTGTGGGTCAAACACTTTGGGCGTAGTGACATTTGCTGAGACTACCATCTTTTCCAAATAACAATGGATTTGTAGTCATAAAACATGGATTCAAATGCTGACTGCGATTTGTTATCTGTGTGACCCTGTGCAAATCACTTAACTTCTGGCCTTCAGTTTCCTCATTTGTAAAATGAGGAGATGATTTCTAAGGTCTCTTCTAACTCTAAATCTGTGGTCCTATTACTACCGGCATCTGAAGATCTGACCTTTGTCTACTATTGGCTCATTTCTTCTTTTTCTCCAAGTATGATATCTGCATAATTACAATGTTCAGGAGAATTAATAACTACATATGGATTTAAATTCATTTTGTAGCTAGAATTTATAATATGAGATTTCTTTTCTAAGAATGGGAATTTTTTCTCCACCTCTGCCAATCTTGGAAACATTTTTCACACCACCATGAAATTGTAAGCATAGCATGGCAGTCAATAAATGGGAAATGACATTGAAGTGAGAGGAAGTAGAAAGGCTTACTTGCCCCCTTATTCTAACTGGCCTCTCTGCTCCTACCTTTACCAGGTTGGGTTTTGTGGGAGAATGGGGAGGGGTGAGAAAGAGAGAAAACAGAAGAAAGGAAAGGAACAGGATCACATATATGGGTGAAGAATGAGACAAACAAGAAAATACTCTTTAATAGTTTATTCCCGTTCAAAATTGAGGAATGGAATGGAAGCTACCTAAAGAAAAATCAAAGTGCCCTCCCTTCACTTCCCTGTCTGCCTCATGAGCTTCACACTTCTTGAAAACTTCAATGAGCCCGCAATAGCACTGATGTGGGTACTCCCTTCAACACTGCAAATCACAACCCAAGCATAGCTGTCCATCTCAAACAACTTGGTCCATGTCCTCCCACAAATTCTCCACTGTAGGTCTTTCTCTATTTCTCTCAACATTGTGTGTGTTGTGCTATATAACTTGTCTACCCATTATCCATCATTCTTGCAAAGTAACTGGCCATCTTCTCCAATAGTCTCTCATTCTGATGACATTCTTCATGCAACTTCTTTTATACGATTTATCATTTGCTGTGTGTTGCATTCTTCTCACACTCATCATATATTTCTTCATTGATCTTTGGTTCATCCTCAACTATGATTCTTTGAAGACCATTTGCCTCTATAACCCATAGTCATTCAGCATCCCTGCAAGAATATTATTATTAAAAAGATAGTCCTTTGTTTTCAAGGAGAAGCATGGGGTCATTAAAATTGTAATTACCCAAAAGAAATCCACCCCATTTTTCTCCTCTTGTTCAACTCTGGGCCCACCTGATTATCCATTTATGTCTGAAATAGATATACTTTATTATATATGCATATAATACATATACATATATATGTATACATTTTCTCCATGTGGGGCATTCTCTCTGGCTGTCCCCCATGCTTGGAATGCTCTTCCTTCTCCACTCTGACTACCAACTGAACTGCCTTCTTTTAAATCTTAACTTCAATCCAACCTTCCACAGGAATCCTTCCCCAACCCCTCTTAGTTCCAATGACTTTCCTCTGTAAATTATTTCCTATTTATTTTGTATACAGTTTGTATATATTTGTTTGTATGTTATTTCTCCCATTAGATTGTATGTTCTTTGATGGCAGGGACTATCTTTTACCTTGATTTCTATTCCCAGCTCTTACCACGATCCTTGGCACAGAGTAGGCACTTTGTTTATTGATTGCCTGATTGTTAA